>NW_006408634.1:9187294-9188471 GCF_000296735.1 Chrysochloris asiatica
CATGACTGTTCAGCATGTGTAGGATGTATCCAGTGTCACTGAACAACTTGTATAAAAGCTGTTGAATGGGAACCTAAACTGCTGTGTAAACCTTCACCAAAAACAGTAAATTAGAGTAATAACTGCATCTTGTTGGGTGCTGTAGGATAAGCTAACCACAAGTTTGGTGTTCAAACCCACCAACCACTCCTATACAAGGTTCCTCTGAGTCCAAACGGACTCCTGGGCCCTTAGCAACAACTGAGGAGATGAAAACAACAGCCGAGAGGGAGGGGACAGATTCAGGTTCAGCCAGTGGGGGTGGGGGTGGAGGGAGTGGGACTTCTGGGCGGATGGTGCGTGCCGGAGGAAGGGGCACTGCAGGAGTGGGGCTATGGAAGGAGTGGTGAGGGACAGAGGGGTGTCAGCAGGACTGGGGCTCTGGGGGCAGGGACAGCGGGCAGCAGGCGAAGCACTCACAGTGATGGGAAAGAGCCTCCCGGGCACCTGTACCACTGGGGCACCACCGAAGTAGCTGGAGAAGAGCGTGATGTTGATGGTGGCCGACATGAGAACGACTTTGAGGTCGGGCCTCCGGGGCAGCAGGCGCCGCAACACACCCAGGAGGAAGTCATTGTGGAGGTGCCGCTCATGGACCTCGTCCACGATCAGGACCTGGTACTGGGGCAGGTCGGGCTCCCGTTGGATTTGTCTGAGGAGCAGCCCCACAGTCAGGAACACGATTTTGGTGGCCGACGAACGCGTGCTCTCGAAGCGGATCTGGTAGCCGACCTGCAGTGGACCAGGAGAGTGTCTTGGTTATCTACCCAATACTGCGGGGTCCATGCCGATTCATAGCAGGCAGGATAGGGCAGAACTGCTCCACTGGTTTCCCAGGCTGTAAACCTTTACTGAAGGAGCTCTGGTAGCGTAGTGGTCAGCAGTTTGAAACTACCAGCTGTTTGTGGGAGAAAGATGAGGCTTTCTGCTCTCGTAAAGATTAACAGCCTCGGAAACCCTGTACAGGGTTCACTATGAGTTGGAACCGACTCCACAGCACATAACAACAACAACAAACCTTTACTGAAACAGGAGTGGGTGTGAATTATCAACCTTGGGGTTAGCAGCCTGTCGATACAACCTTGGACAGTTCTACTCTGCCCTAGAGGACTGCTATGAGTCTATATCGATGGACTTG
>NW_006408634.1:9191476-9208253 GCF_000296735.1 Chrysochloris asiatica
TTGAATAGTTTCCAATGCTCTATCTATCTTACTTGATTGTTCCTGTAGCGCTTTCCTGACTTATTTTTCTCAACTCCATTGTAAAGTGTTTTGATACATTTTATAATCATTTTTCTGAATTCCTTCTCAGACATTTCCAAAGCCTGCCCATCTTCCATTATGGAGTGTAGGTCTACCTTCAGATCATTTGTCTCGGTCACTTTATCTCATTTCTGGACACGTGCTGATATGGTCATCTGCTTCTGCTTTTTGGGCATCAGTAGTTAGCTGTGGCCTTAATACTTAAATGGGTGTTGTGTTTTGGGATGTTTTTTATGCTTTCTGATTGCCTCTAGGTAGATGTGATCAAGAGATGGGCTTTCCTTTTCACTCTTCTTCTTGAGAAATTTCAAAATGCCACTGCTGGTCGTTATGACATAATTCAGGATTTAATTTTCAGCCTGTTTCCTTTTTAGTCTGCCTGTCCCACTCCACAACCCCTATTCTGGCCTTTTTCCTAGTGATAAACAATTCAGGGTTCAGCTGTGGCCATTTTGTGCTACCATTTGGTTTTAAGTGGAAACTGTCTCTTTAAATTTTGAGGAGATTTGTGTGTATGCATACATAATAGAACTGTCCAGGGGTAGGGTGACCACTCACTCTGAAACCCCCTTCTAGTCACCAGAATGGAGGTGCACAGCCAGCGAGAGACCAAAGAATGTCCTTTATCTCCGTGGTTCTGTCAGGTGTCCATGAATGCTCTGATCCTTACCCCACTCGGTCTCGCCCAAGATGGCCACTCAGAGCAGCTGAGCACCTTAGATTAGAAAGCATTGGGTTTGTTGCTTCTGCTACAAATTCCACTGGCTGTAAGCCTTCCAGCTTTCTAAATATTCCTTTATATGTGGTTCAGAGTTCTGGGACCATCCCCTAAGCCTGCTTGGTCCAGTATTCTGTGTAATTGCTAATGGCGGAGCTCCTCACTGCACTTCTACCCTAGCCACCATCTTGTTTGTTCCTGGACTTGTTTTTTTGGTTTCTGGTTTTTATACCTGTGGCTATAAAACCCATTTGGGAATGGGTTTTCTTTGTTATACGAATGAGGTCATATTAGACTAGGGTGTGTCTTAAGTAGATCCATTTTGAAGATACAAAAGGAGCGTACTAAATGGAAGCTCAGACGGCAGTAGATCCACAGCACACCACAAGATCATCAAGGAACCAAGCTACTGCTTAGAAACTGGAAAAAGACAAGGTCCTTCTCCCAGAGCCCACAGAGACAGCCTTCCCCTGGAGACAGCACCCTGAATTCCACATCCTTGCCCCTAAACTTTGAGACGATACCTTTCTGTTTGTTAAAACCACCCCAACCATTTGTGGTACCTGTGTTATAGGAGCACTAGAAAACTAGGGGACTTCATCTGTGTGGCTTTTCTGCGCTTTTATATCTCAAAAGACATTGACTCAGGACCCACCCTACACTAGTATGGCCACATTAATGTAACAAAGAAACACTATTCCCAGGTGGGTTTATGACCACAGTCTTAGTGGTCAGGGATCACAGCACATTTTTGGGGGGTACACAATTCAATTCATCCCAGAGACTGTGGTCAGGAGAGGACTCTGAGTTTGTACAATAGCCCCTGACCCCATCCAAGCTAGAAACATGAGCGAATGCCAAGTCGTTTTATCAGATATCAAGTTCAGCAGATATGAGTTTAAATTCTGCCTTTGTCATTGAGTGCCATTGTCCTTGAACAATTTCATCTCTTGGCTGCTGCTGTTGTTAAGTGATGTCCAGTCGATTCTGACTTGACAGGGTTTCTAAGGAGCAGCTGGTGGGTTTGAACTGTTGACCTTGTGGCTCAAAGTGCTGATCATACAGCGCCACACCAAGAGTGCAATTCCATCTCTTAGAGACATTACTTTTTTCTTCTGGATGCTGTGAGAATTCTGTGAGATGATAACAGACATTAAGTATTTGGCCCAATGCCTGTATTAATTAATTATAGTAGAAATGTTGTTAAGTGCCTTCAAGTCATTTCTGACTCATAGTGACCCAGAATAGAGTTTCCAAGGACCAGCTGGTGAGCTTGAACCACTGACCTTGCAGTCTTGTGTTTATCCTACAGCGCCACACCAGGACTCCACAGTAGTACAGTTAAGCTTTTTCTGAGTCTTTACTATGTGCCCAGGGTACTCTACTACTGTACCACCTAGTCACCAAGTCAATTCTAACTGAGAGTGACCCTGCAGGACAGAATAGAACTGCCCACAGGGTTTCCAAGCTTGTAATCTTTACAGAAACAGACTGCCACATCCTTCTTCTGGGGAGCGGCTGGTGGATTCCAACCACAGACCTTACATTGAGAAGGCAAGGGCTTAATCACTGCGCACCAAAGCGTTATCTCTTCTACTTCACACGTAGGATCTAGTCCCATCCTCACAAGCACCACATGATGTAAGAACTCTTATACTCATCTCTCAGAGGAGGAAACGGAAGCAAAGAGAAGTGAAGGCACTTGTCCAAGCAAAACACAGCTGAAATGTACTGTGAGGACTTGTACCTCACACCATACATACACACAGAGGGATCCAGTCCAGATGAATTACAAATCTGAGTATGAAAGTTTGTCAAAAAAACTTGAGACTAACTTTATGAATTCAGAATAGGCAAAGATTTCTTAAAAGAAGTCAAAAGAGTGCTAACCAGCTTATATTTAAATGAAGACACCATTAAGAAAAGAAAAACAACTCAAGAGTGTGGGGAAAATAGTTTCAATGCATAAATCTACGAAGGACTCAAATCCAGGATCTACAAAGATCTCCTATATATCAAGAAGAAGTCCCGGTGTGGCACTGTGGGTTAATGCGCCAGACTGCAGAGCCATTTCAACTCTAAGATCAGTGGTTCAAGCTCACCAGTTGCTCCTCGGAAACCCTAAACAGGATCACTATAGGTTGGAACCAACTCAACAGCACTTAACAACAACAACAACAATACATCAAGAAAGGTTAGCAACCCAAGAGACAAATGGAGTAAGACTTACACAGACAATTCAAAAAAGAGGGTCTCACAATGGTTAATAAGTACATGAAAACGTAAAGTTCTTAATCACAGGGCAATCCCTAATGCAAACTGATACGCTATGCCACTCCTCACCCATGAGAAAAGCTAAAATGAAAAAGATTAACAATGTCATGAGGTGGTGACAATAGGGAATACACCTCTGCTTCCTTAACATAACACCACTGTGCAAAACTGTTTGGTTGGGGGACCAGCAAGAGAGAAGAGCAGAGTGCGGGACCCTTTCCAGAGAAGCAGTGACGCCAGAGATGGAGGCAGAGATGATGACATGGAGAGACTGGAACAGCTGGGGATTCTGGACTCAGGTAGGGAGAAGGTCTGTGTGCTGACAGCCGGGGGGCAGGCTTGCAGGGTGTACCCTATGGCTCTTTGATGATGCATGGAGGAGACTATAATCATTGCAATGACACGAAATACGATAGGATGAATGTAAAGCTAATGTTCTCCCAAGTAAACTATCACTTAATTCACAATAAAAACTTAAAAAGAAAACTGTTTGGTGGTATCTCCTGAGGTACAGTCAGAACGCTCCTTAGATGGCCAGACTGCCTCTCTCATACTTTGAACGTATTATCAAGAGGGAGCAATCCCTAGAGAAGGGCATCATGTTTGGTAGAGGGTCAACAAAAAAGAGGAAGACCCCCAACAAGATGGATTAGCACAGTGGCAGCAGCAGTAGACTCAAGCGTAGCCAAGATTGTGAGGTTGGCACAAGACTATGCAGTGTTTTCTTCTGTTGTGCATAAGGTCATTATGAGTCAGAACCAACTTGATGACACCTAACAACTGAAGTTAAGACCCTAAGTGGTGCAAACATTAAGTGCTCAGCTACTAATCAGAGGGTTGGCAGTTCAAATCTACCCAGAGGTACCGCAGAGGAAAGGTCTAGCAATGTACTTCTGAGAGCTCACCGCCACTGAACATGCAATGGAGCACAGTTGTATGATGAAGCACACTGGGTCACCAGGAGTCAGAATCCACTTCATGGCAACCGGTTTGGTTTGCTAAAGCAAAATATATACGCAAGTCTGATGGCCCAGCAAATACACTCCTGGATATTTACACGAGATACATAACAGAAATACGAGGGGGCTTCAAAAAGTTTGTGGGAAAATGTCATTATCTTTTCATTCCATTTTTTTTCACAAAGGACACCAAATGGCACGTACTAGAATGTTCATACTGCGCCGTTCACCCAAAACCAAACCCAACCTACTGCTGTCGAGTTTGACTTAGGGATCCTATGGGACAGAGCAAAAACTGCTCGTTAGGGTTTCCAGACGATCCTCTTTATGGAAGCAGACTGCCTCATCTTTCTCCCAAGGTGCGGTTGGAGACTTTGAACCTCTGACCTTTTCATTAACACTTCAACAGTTAACCTACTGTGCCACAGGGCTCCTATAGTGGGTCAGGAGATCTTCCCCTTAATCACTCTGGGTTATAAAAAGACCCAAACAGACACCAACGCACACAGGAGGAAACCAGACAAAATTTGCTTGAGGGCTGTCTACAAGCAAAGGAACGGCAAGGACTGACATTAACACAGCCAAGATCTTGCTTTGGACTTTGAGCCTCCAGAACTGTGAGAAAATTCTTTTCTGTTCCTTAAAGCCACCCATGGGTGGTAGTTTGTTCTGTTGGCAGTAACAACTGCCTTAGTTCTCAGGCCTGCTGTAACAGAAGGCCCGCCCCCCGCGGGTGGCTTTCACATACCGCAATGTCATCTCTCACGGTTTAGAAGGCTGGAAGTCTGAAGTCAGGGTGCCTGTTCTAGGGGAAGGCTAGCAGTTGGTTCTGAGGAAAGATCCTTGTCACTTTGAGTTTCTGTTCCTGGGCCATCTTCATATGACCTGGTACCTCTCTTCCCTCAGATCTGTTTGTTCATTTGGCTGCTTGCTCAATCTGTTCTTTTTCTATCTCAAAAGAGATTGAACTAAATTACACCCTATGTTAACACTGTCCCACGGACAATGGGGAGGTACAGCCAGAATAGTCCTTAGCAGTGAGGAGAGCACGGCTTTGTCTGATGTATTTTGGACATGTGCTCAGAAGGGACCAGTGCCTGGAGAACAATATTATGCTTGGTAAAGGAGAGGGTCAGAAAAAAGGAGGAAGACCAAGGAGACAGATTGACACAGTGGCTGCAACAATGAGCTCAAAGAGCCAAGACTTGAGAATGGTGCAGGACCAGGCCATACATGGGGTCATCAACTGGAGCCAACTGGACGGCACCTAACAACGGTTCAAACCCACCAGCCGCTACGTGCAAGGAAAATGAGGCTGTACAGATTTAGTCTCAGACAACCCTACGGAGCAGTTCCTCTCTGTCCTATCGGGTCACTGTGAGTCAGAATGGACATGATGGCAGTGGGTTTAACAACAGGGCTTATGTTTTTTGGGAAGGACACGATTCAATCCCTAACAGTCACAGAAACACCAACATCACACTGGGAAAAGGGGACCCTGCATGCCCCCCTTACCTTTGAGCCATACTGGCTGAGGCTCTCAAAGCCAACTCGCTTGGCCAGTGAGATGCAGGCGATCCGCCGTGGCTGGGTGCAAGCCACGTGACTGAAGCCAGCAGCCAGCAGGTACTGGGGCACCTGAGTGGACTTGCCACAGCCCGTGTCACCTGCCACCACCACCACCTGGTGTCCCTCCAGTGTCTGCAGGATCCGCTTCCCGTACTGAGCAATGGGCAGTGCCGCCCGCTCCCGCTGCAGTTTGGCCAGGCGCCCAAAGGCCTGCTTCTGGCCAAAGTCCAGGTAGTGCAGCAGGGCCCAGCGGAACTCAGACACACTTTTTGGGGGCAGACGTTGGCCCCGCTCCCGAGATCTCCGCATGTCGGGGCTGAGGACAGAGAGGTTGATGCGGTAACGTGGATCATAAGTGCGGGGCAGGTCGGCCAGGGCTGGGATGCTGTGTTTGGGGGCCTCAGGGTCTTTCTCTTCCTTTCGGTCTGTCTTGAGATTCTGGAACCTCTGCAGGCGCTCAAAGAAGCTCCAGAACTTCTGGCACTCCTCGGAGCCCTGGCGGATATAATCATCATCACGAAAGTAGGCGTCTTCAAAGAGGCGACGTGTTTCTGGAAGATTCCAGTCCCATCTCTCTGGCTCCTCTTCCTCACGGAAAGTCCGATGGTGGTCTCGGTGACCCCTGCCCTCCCTGGTTCGGGGAGGAGGCATCTTGATAAGCACCAACGTGCCACAAATCTGGCCTCGGTTCTGATCACCAGGACCAAATGTTCTCACCCATGCTCCACCTCAGAGCTGGCAGCAAGCAGCCAGGGCCTGCAAGTATGAGCCAACTTTCCTCCTCGCTGATGGAGTGGGTCCACCGCAGGTGACAAAGTGGCCAGGGGTCTGGGTCAAAGTGGTGATGCACGGGGCAGCTCACAACTTCTGAAGTGATCACTGAATGCCTGGGGAGGGAGAATAGGAGTTCATTCATTTTTAGAAATATGTACTCAATGCCCACTTGAGCACTAGGCTGGGGAAAGGGGAAGACTGATGGATAAGATGGGCCACCCTGCATCCTCACACAGTACATGGTCAAATGAGAGATGTAGTCACCTGACCAACCAGACTGACAGGGCTGTAATGAAGGAAGCCCAGAGAGTCATGGGAGATCACAGGAAAGCCCTGATGGTGCTTGGGCAGCAGAGAAGGCACCCTGAAAGAGGGGATGTTTGATGTTTGTCCTAAGGAAAAATGAAGGTGGCCATGTGGCCAATCACCAAAAGAATGTTGTTACAGTAACATGACAAGAGATGTGGTACAGTGAGAAGAGTAAGACCAGGGCTCTTCACCTGGACACTGAGCTACAGGATACCTGGGAACCCTCTGAAATGAAACACAAAACTGGGTAAGTGCTGTGTTATGTACTGCAGTTGTGCTGGTAGAGTGGGTTAGGCATTGAGCTGCTATCCGCAAGGTCACAGGTTCAAACCCACTAGTCACTCTGATAAGACAAAGATGAGGCTGTCTGCTCGTGTAAATATTTAGTCTCGGAAATTCTGCTCACCCCTATGTCGTTAAGTGCCGTCGAGTTGGTTCCCACTCAAACTGTATAGGGTTTCTGAGGAGTGGCTGGTGAGCTTGAACTACTGACCTTGGGCTTCAACCTGACCTTGAAGTCGAGCACATTAATCCACGGCGCCACACCAGAACAAGTCAGAATGCATAATGGCTGTGGGATTTTTGGGTGTTGCTTATGTGATGTTTAAACCAGTCTGACATATCCCTTTTTCCCTGTTACCGGTAACAGTACCCACTTCTCCTTTGGAAGACAGCCCTTCCCTGATTCCACATGGCTCTGATGGCTTGAATGTAAGAGAAGCCCCTACTGATTGGGCAAGCAACAAAAGCCTGGTCAAAGAATCTTTGCTGTTGCCGGCTGTCATCAAGTTGGACCCCAAAACTCACGGCAACCCCATGTACAATAGAACACTGGGGTTCTGTGCCATCTCTGTGAATGGTTGACCACTGTGTTCTCTAGTTTCCATTTCCTCTTCCTCCTTTGTCTTAGTCTGTGATCACGCTCTGATGAAACCTGTTCAGAATCATAGCAACATGCAAACTTCTGATGATGAAGGGGTGTTGTCTGCACATGAGCACTGGCTGTGAAATTAACCCAGCTCTCACACACTGACAGTGAGGATTCTACCACTGAGCCACCACTATTCCTACTCTCCCCTTAGTGATTGGTGGGAAGAGTGGACACATGACCCAACCAGGACCAATCAAGGCTTGTCTCTGGGATTTATACTTGGATACTGAGAGAAGAGCTCTCATTTTATCTATTCTGGCTAGGCAGGATGTGATCAACCTGGAGCTGTCTGCAGTAGCTCTTGCACATAACAATCTTCCCTAAGAATCCATCCTGGAGAGACACTTGCACCTGGGCACAATGAGGCACGTTCATGGATGGTCACTGTGCTAATGGAGGGAGAGAAGCAGAGGACGAGGGAGAGGAGGAGAGCACTATCGTTCAGTGCTTCATGCTTGGTTCCCTCCAACCCTCTTCTCAGGAAAATATCTTCCACTCAAAAAGTGGCATATGGGCCCACCTGGAAGAGTCCTAATAAAGAGCACATCCTTTTATGTGTAATTTTCTGAAAGTCCAAGGAGTGATGATTTTAAAAGCTTTCCGAGTCTTCCTTGGGAAGGGCTTTGGAGTCAGGAAGAGCTGGGTCTGAATCTCAGCTTTGTCATTTACTGGGTGTGGGACCACCAGCAAATTATTTCGAGGCCATTTTCTTCCCCTTTAAAATGGGGACGACAGCCATCTCAAAAGGATCCCTGGTAGCACAGTGGATTATGAGTTGGCTGTTAACCACAAGGTCAGCAGTTCAAATCTACCAGTTGCTTGTGGGAGAAATACAAGGCTTTCGGATCTCATAATATTTAAACTCAGGCCACAATTCAACTTCACGATGGTACTAAAACCAAACCTACTGCCATCAATTCCAACTTACGGCAATCCCAGGGGCTAGCTAAAACGGCTCCACAGGGTTTTTTTGACTGCCATCTTTATGGAAGCCAATTGCCAAACTTTTCTTACATAGTGCTACTGGATGAGGTCAAATTGTCAACCTTTAGGTTAGCTGCTGATTGCAAACCATTTGCATCAAGCAGGAACCTATACTGCCTCCTATCTCTAAAGCATCATCATGAAGAGAGTTCAGAGTTAGGGTTTTATATGAGGGAGAACTTCCGGACTGGCCGAGTTGTTTCCCACGGACAGCCTGCCCGTCTGGAATGTGTACTGTTTACTTCTTGGTCCACACCTGGGTTGGGTATGGGGCTGCTTCAGGGGGAATTCCTGCTACTAAGAAGGAAGAGCCTTGGAGGGCAACTGACGATTCTCAGAAAGACAAGGGCAATGAAAATAAAAGCACTTCTCAGGCTGCAAGCCCAGCTGAGGATCCCTCAGCACCTCCAGGAGGAGTCTTTGGCTACTGTTTAGATCTTCTGGGTTTACTAGTTTCTCTTTAACCGTGCCTCTGACCATCTCTTGGTCTCTTACCCTACTTCTATTGAGCTTGTAATCTTGATGAGTTTTCTGTTTCCCTCTCTCTTCTGACTCTTCAGTTTCAGGTCTCGGTGTCTTGTGTTTTTCGGTCTAGATGGCCCACTACCCTCATCTCTCTTCCATTTCCTGGTCTGCTTTCCATCTCTATTCACCTTACGATTCTTTCCAACTCCAGTCCTAATTTTTAATCAATGACTTTTAAATCCAACTGTTTGTCTCTGTCTGTTTCTTCACATGACCCTCTCAAACCCTCTTCAGTTCTCCATTTGTCTATCTCATTTTCTGACTCTTCATTGCTAGTTCTTCAGTTCTAACTTTTCACTGTGGTCTCCTGATTCTCCTTCTCTCTCAAATTTCTCCATCTAATATTGTATCTCACTCAATTGTTTAAAGTCTTAATAACAACATTTAGTTCTTATGCATGCGTGATGTACTATTCTAAATCATACACACATCTACAGATCCTCTTCTCAAAACAACCCTAAGAAAAGTGCTATCATCACTCCCTACTTTACAGATGAGAACACTGAGCCACAAAGGGGTTAAATAAGCAGCAAGTCATAGAGCCAAAACCAACTGCCATGAGTCCACTCTGACTCATACTAATTCTATTGGACCAGGTAGCACTGTCCCACAGGGTTTCCAAGGCTGCCAACCTTTATGGTAATAGCCCCATCATTCTCCTGCAGAGTGACTTGATGGCTTCAAACAATAAACCTTTTTTGTTAACAGCCAAGCGCTTTAGCCACCACACCACCAGGACTCCTTAATGACATATCTAGGGGTTCAGGTTCCATTTACCTGACTTTCTCCATTTTTCTGCATTATCCCCATTGTCTGACTTTATTGTTCCATTTAAAAATTTGACATTACCTCTTCAGTGCATTTGATTTCTTCCCTTTCTCCGAAGTCACCATGTCTTCATGGCAGACCAGGAAATGGAAGAGAGATGAGGGTTGTGGGCCATGTCTCCCTTTTCCCATGCTCAAGCGGGTTCTCAGTTCTCTTTTTTCTGCAATTTTTCATTCCACTCACTCTATACTCTTACTGCTTGGCTTTCTCTCCAAGTCTACTTCCCTCAGCTGTTTTTTCTCTTCTCTCCATTTCTCCTCCCAGGTTCTTCCTATTTCACTATCTCCACCTAGCCACATCTCCCTGTTTTTCCCCATGATTTCGTCTCTATGTTCTCCATCGTAACTGTGATGCTTATTAAGTGCCATCCAGTCAGTTCCAACTCAGCAATTCTGTATAGGGTTTCCAAGGACTGGCTGGTGAGTCTGAGACACGGACCTTGCTGGTCAAACCGACCTTGAGGTTGAGTGCTTACTTGATAGCACCACACCAGGAATCCACCTATCATAAATGGGCTCCTTCATTTACCAAACAAACAAAAAACCACGGAAACACTGGCTATGGTTATGTATTTCAGAAGATGAGTGGAAAGTTCATGTTCAGAAGCTGACTGGGTTCCTTCGGGAATGAAAAAGAAGAGGTAAAACATCCGGCAGTTAAATAAAAAATTTGCAAGAGGGAACAATTTGTGGAAAGCAAATGTTATTAGGTGATTTAAGTTGATTTGCAACTCATATAGCAGAGTAGAAAATTGTCCCATAGGAATTTTGGCTATAATCTGAAGAATCCATAATCCATGCCCATGGAAACAACAGTTAAGAAAACAAACAATGTATTACATTGGATAAATCTGTAGTAAAAGACCTCTTTAAAGTGTTAAACAGCAAACATGTCACCTTGAGGTGTGCCTAACCTAACTCATGGTATGTTCAATGGCCTCATATGCTTGTGGCAGCTGGGCAGTGAGTAAGTAAGACCAAAGAATTGATGCACTTGAATTGTGATGCTGATAAAGAACATTGAATATGCCATGAACTACCAGAACAAACAAATCGGCATTGCCAGAATGCTCCTCAGAAATAAGGTTGGCAAGACTTCTCCTGGACTTGGGAAACATTGCGAGGGCCCAGTTCCTGGAGGACATCGGGTTTGGTAGAAGGTCAGTGACTGCAATTGACAGTGACTGCAATAATGGGCTCAAACATGGCAACGACTGAAGGGATAGAGGAGGACCGGGCAGTTTTGGGTTCTGTTGGACATAAGGTCAGAACCAACTCGATGGCATCTAACAACATCTCCTGAGAGCAGCCCACCAGACCCTTCTGCAGAGCTGCCATGTGGGTCCCCCACCCCACAATGTTTCCGTTAACAGCTAGTGCATATCATTACACCCTAAGAATTCCTTAGAAAGCAAATTACCTTGTAAAATGGGTTTTCATTGAGGCTTTACACTTCTCCTCTTGTTGAAATGTACAACTGTGGACAAGCAGACCTCAGATATTACAAGTTTGATTCCAGGCCACCACAATAAAGGGAGTCACACGAATTATTTGGTTTCCCAGTTATAAAAGTTATGCTGACAGTACGGTGGTGGTGGTAGTGTGCAGTGGAGTCAGTTCGGACTCACAGCAACCCTGTATAGGGTTTCCGAGGCTATAAATCTTTTGAGCAGAAAGCCTCATCTGTCTCCCGTGGAATGACTGGTAGTTTCAAACTGCTGACCTTGAGGTTAGTAGCCTGACTTATAACCACTACACTACCAGAGCTCCTGATGCTGACACTATGTTGTTGTTGTTGTTAAGTGCCGTTGAGTCGGTTCCGACCCACAGCGACCCTGCACAGGGTTTCCGAGGCTGTAAATCTTTACGGGAGCAGAACGCCTCATCTTTCTCCCGCAGAGCAGCTGGTAGTTTTGAACTGCTAACCTTGCAGTTCGCAGCCCTATTCGTAACCACTATGATACCAGAGCTCCTGATGCTGACACTATACTGTAGTCAATTTCCTGCGTATGATTAAAAAGTTTGAAAAATTGTGAGAATGACCAAAATGTGACCCAGAGACATGAAGTGAGCACATGCTGGTGGAAAAACAGTGCTGAGAGACTCGCTCAATGCAGGGTTGTCACAAACTTTCCATTTGTTAAAACTGCAGTATCTTCAAAGTACAAAAAAGCCAAGCACAATAAAATGAAGTCTGTCTGTATATAAAAAAGCCCAACATCATAATAAAAAGGTCTCCTTCTCAGCCTATTTCTGTTCCCTCGTTTCCCTCTCAAGCACTCGTCTGTCAGTTGGTCATACCGTGGTGGCTGGAATGTGATGCTGGAAGCTACGCCACCGTTATTTTACATCCCAGCAGCACGGTCAGCCATGGACAGGTTTCAGCGGAGCTGCCAGACGAAGAAGAAAGAGGGCCACTTCTGACTGTTCAGCTACTGAAAACCTTATGAATAGCAGTGAAGCCTGGTCAAATATAGCGCTGGAACATGAAAAACACCGTGAACAGCAGAGGATTATCAGACAGAGCGCTGGAAGATGAGCCCTTCAGGTTGGAAAGCACTCAAAATATACCTAGGGATGAGCTGCCTCTTCAAAGTAGAGTTGACCATGATGACACAAATGGAGGAAAGCTTTCAGGACCTTCATTTGCTGATTGGGGCCAATCAAAATGAAGCAAAACAGCTGTAAACATTCACTAATAATCAGAAGATAGGATGTATGAAGTATGAATCTACGAAAATTGGAAGCGGTCAAAAATGAAATGGAATGCATGAAGCTCAATATCCTAGGCATTAGTGAGTTGAAAGGGACAGGTCCTGGCCATTTTGAATCTGACAATGACATGATTTACTATGCCAAGAATGACAAACTGAAAAGGAACGGTGTTGCAGTCATCATCAAAAAGAACATTTCAAGATGTATTGTGAAATACAACACTATGACAGGATAATATCCATTTGCTTACAATGAAAACCAGTAATTCAAATTTACACACCAACCACTAAAGCCAGTGATGACGAAATTGAAGAAATCTACTAACTTCTTCTGTCTGAAACTGATCAAACAGGCAATCAGGATGTATTGATAATTACTGGTGAAGAATGCAAAGGTTCGGGGCAAAAAAAGAAGTGATATTAGTAATATGGCCTTGGTGATACAAACGATGCTGGAGAACACATGATAGAATTTTGCAAGACCAACAACTTAGTCATTGCAAATACCATTTTCAACAATATTGAAGACATTTATACACATGGACCTCACCAGAAGGAATACACAACAATCAAACTGACTACATTTGTGGGAAGAGATGGTGGAGCAGCTCAATAGCATTGGCCAAAACAAGGTCGGGGCGGACTAAAAAACAGACTCTGAATTGCTCATATGTAAATCCAGGCTGAAACTGAAGAAAATTAAAACAAGTCAGTGAAAGCCAAAATATTTGAACGTTGTTGTTGTTGTTAAGTACCATGGAGTCGATTCCAACCCATAGCGACCCTGCACAGGGTTTCCAAGGCTGTAAATCTTTATGGGAGCAGAAAGCCTCATCTTTCTCCTGCGGAACAGCTGGTGGTTTCAAACTGCTGACCTTAAGGTTCACAGCCCGATTTGTAACCACTACGCTACCAGAGCTCCTTGACCTTGAACATATCCCACCTTAATTTAGAGAACAGATTTGATGCATTAGACATTAATTACCAAAGAACTGAAAAGCTATGGGATGACATTAAGAACATCAAAAATGAAGAACGCAAAAGGTCGTTAAAAAGGAAAGAAAAAACAAAAATGGATATCAGAAGACTCTGAAATTTGCTCAATAGCATAGAAATGATAAAGCAAATGGAAGAAATGAGGAAGTAAAACAGCTGAACAGAATATGTCAAAGTGCAGCTTGAGAAGACAGTGTCAAGTATTATAATGAAATGGGCAAAGGTCTGGAGTTAGCAAACCAAAAGGAAAGAAGAAAATCAGCATTACTCAAGCTGAAAGAATTGAAGAAAAAAATGAAAGACTCAACTTGCAACACTGAAGGACTCCATGGGTCAAATACTGAATGATCCAGAAAGCATCAAAAGAAGATGGAAGGTATACACAGAATCACTGTACCAAAAAGAAATTGTCAATGTCTAACCATTTCAAGAGGTAGTATAAGGTCAAAATACTGAAGGAAGATGTTCAACATGCATTAAAAGTATGGCAAAAAACAAGGCTCCAGGAATTGACGGAATACAAATTGAAATCTTTCAACAAACTAATGCATCGCTTGAGGCGTTCACTCCTCTATGCCAAGAAATTTGGAAGACAGCTACCTGGCCAAATGAATGGAAGAGATCTATATTCGTGCCCATTCCAAAAAGAGATATTTCAATGGAATGCAGAAATCATTGAAAACAGTATCATTAATACCACATGCAAGTAAGATTCTGCTAAAGATGATCCAAAAAATGACTGCAACACTACATTGATAGGAAACTGACAAATTCAAGCCAGATTTGGAGAAGGGCATGGAATGAGGGATATTTATTGCTGATAGATAGATCTTGGCTGACAGCAGAGAATACCAGAAAGATGTTCATGTATGCTTTATGGACTATGCAAAGGCCTTTGTGTGGGTTATGACAAGCTATGAATTAACATTAACAGGTATTCCAGAACACTTCATTGTGCTCATAAGGAACCTTAACACAGAAATCAAATTGACTACATCTGTGGGAAGAGACGGTGGAAAAGCTTAATACCATCAGCCAAGAGGCCATGAATCAAACAGAACAAGGTGATACTGAATGGTTTTAAATCAGAAAAGGTGTGTGCCAGGGCTGTATTCTTTCACCATGCTTACTTAATCTGAACGCTAAGCAAATAATCTGAGAAACTGGAGTATATGAAGAACGTGGCATCAGGGTTGGATGACGACTCATTAACAACCTGTGATATGCAGATGATACAACCTTGCTTGCTAAAAGGCAAGAGGACTTAAAATACTGACGAAGATCAAATACCAGAGTCTTTAGTAGGGAAGTTCTGGTAGCTAGCTAGTGGTTACGAATCGGGCTGCAAAACCCTCAAGGTCAGCAGTTCGAAACTACCAGCTGTTTCGCGGGCGAAAGATAAGGCATTCTGCTCCCATAAAGATTTACAGCCTCAGAAACCCCTGTACAGGGTAGCTATGAGTCGGAACCGACTCCACCGCACACAGCCACCAGCACCTCCAGGTAAAGAAAACAAAATCCTCATAACTGGGCCAATAAATATCACAATTGGAGAAAAGATGGAAGTTGTCAAATGCTTCATTTTGCCTGATTCTACTCACGAAAGCAGCAGTCAAGCAATCAAACATAATTACATTAAGCAAATCTGCCGCCCAAGACCTCGTGAAAGTTGAAAAGCAAAGATGTCAGCCTGAGGACTAAAGTGCGCCTGACCCAAGGCATGGTATTTTCAATAACCTCATATGTTATTGAAAAATAACAGCGAAAGCTGGACAGTGAATAAGGAAGACCGTAGAAGAATTGATGCTTTTGAGTTATGGTGTTGGAGAATATTGCAAGCGCCATGGGCTGCCCATAGAACCAACAGATCTGTGTTGGAAGAAGTGCAGCCAGAGTGCTCCCTGAAGCCAGCATGGCCAGACTTCGTCCCTCACACCTCGGACATATTATTAGAAGGGACCAGTCCCGGGAAGGCAATATGCTTCATAAAGCGCAAGGTCAGCAAAACAGAGGCACACCCCCAACGACATGGACTGGCATCGGGGCACAGAAATGGGATCAGGTGGAACAGCAATTGTGAGGATGGCAGACGACCCGGTAGTGTTTTGTTCTGTTGTTCACCTAACAACAGTGTCCATCCATCTCCCACATTTCTTTGGGCCCCGCAGGCTCGTTTGCGCTCGGTCAGTTTAATTTTCAGCTTCCTGACTGTCTCAGCCTCCCTCCGTTTCTTGACGCTTCTTTCCGAGCCTCCATTTCTCTGACTCGGGCCTCTGTCTCTTAGGTTGTCGGGGACGCTCAGCCCTCCGACTCTTGCCATATTATCTCCTCATCCCCGAACTCCCCTTACACACTACAGCTCCGCTTAAGCTAACTCCGAATCAAGTTCAAGTCTGGAGGCCACCACCACAACCGACACCCTCACCTCACTAACTGCACGGAGCGCCTCACCTTCCGGTCTCACGTGTCCCTCCACGCTCCCAAAGCCAGTCCTGCGCCTGCGCACACCATTCTCAGGGTCCGGTCCCGCCCTCCCGGGAGCTGTGGATGCCCATGACCCACCCTGCGCCTGCGCACATAGCGCTCTGGCACCGCCTCGTTTCGAGGGAATCCTCAGAGGACGCTCCGCCCTCTAGGGGCCACCTGAGGCATTGTGGCCGGCCCTTAGAAATGCCTTCCCTGTCTTCCCCATCCCTTAGGCAGAATGACCACTGACACCCCAAGATCCTCTATAAACTGGGATTTTAACCCAAGGAGAGAACTACTGATTATTAAGGCAGACCTGAGGTCACTCTTTTAATGCATCATTCATCCAGTCAATTTGTTGTTGTTGTTACGGGCTGTCAAGTCGGTTCCGACCCATAGCAATCCTGTATAGGGTTTCCAAGGAGTGGCTGCTGAGCTTGAACCGCCGACCTTGAGGTTCAAACCGACTTTGCAGCCCAGCACATTTAACCCAGATTTACGAGTCAATACACTCGTAAATAATCCATCTTAGCAAGGCAGCTGTTTGAGGGCAGGGACATTTCTGTCTTCATTGTCTTCTGTTCCCCAGCGCCCCATTATAGGGCCTGGTGAAGAGTAGATGATCCGTAAAATGACATGGAAGGAATGAC
>NW_006408634.1:9208663-9210242 GCF_000296735.1 Chrysochloris asiatica
AACCTCAAGGTGGTAGATTCAAATCCACCAGCTGCTCCTCAGAAACCCTAAACAGGGGGGCTATGAGTCGGAACTGACTCGAGGGCATTTAACAACAATGCCCTAATCTATTAAGTCTGGAAGCTCTGCTAAAGCGGATTTACTAGATAATGAAATGTGAATGGAGCAGGAGTTAAAAAAAACCAAAAGGGAAGAACACGTTCAGCATTTCTCAAGCTGAAAGAACTGAAGGAAAAATTCAAGCCTCAGGTAACAATATTGGAGGATTCTATGGGCAGGATCAATGGGCTCAAGTGTGGCAACAATTGTGAGGTTGGCCCAGGATTGGGCAGTGTTTCGTTCTGTTTTGCATAGGGTTGCTATGAATCAGTACTCACTCGATGGCACCTAACAACAACAACAATGGTCAAAATGGAGGCCCTATTTGGCACTGTGAAATAAAGCATTGGACTGCAAGGTCAATTTAAACCATAAGGTCGGCAGTTCAAATCCACCAGCTGCTCCTTGGGAACCTTATACAGGGTTGCTATGAGTCAGAAATGATTTTACAGCACTTAACAACAACAACAACAACATGGTCACAATATTGAATGGAGCTGGAAGCATCAAAAGGAGATGGAAGGAATCCATACGGTCACTGTAACCAAAAGAATTGACAGATGTTCAACAATTTCAAAAGGTACCATGAGATCAAAAACCAATGATATTCAGGGAAGAGATCCAAGCTGAACTGAAGGCATTGGTGAAAAGCAAGGCTCCAGAAACTGAAATTCCAATTGAATACTAATTGAAATGCTTCAACAAACTGATGTAGCACTAAAGACAGTTCAAACAGAACAAGGGGATAATGAATGGTTTAAAATCAGAAAAGGCGTGTGTCAGGGTTGTATCCTTTCACCGTATTTATTCAGTCTGTTTATGAGTCCTCAGGCCTGGCATCAGAATTGGAGGAAGACTCGTTAAAAATCTGTGATATGCAGGTGACACAACTTTACTTGCTGGCAGTGAAGAGGACTTGAAATACTTGATGATGAAGATCAAAAGCTATGGTTTGCACCTCAGTGTAAAGAAAACGAAAATCCTCACCACTGGACCAATAAATAGTATCATGTTAAAAATTTCAAGAGGTAGCATATAATCAAGAACCAATGATACTGAAGAAGGTAGTCCAAGATGCATTGAAGGAATTGGCAAAGAATAAGGCACCAGGAATTCATGGAATAAAAATTGAAATCTTTCAAGGAAGTGAGGCAGCACAGGAGGCACTCACTCATACGCCAAAAAATTTGGAAGACAACTGGCTGACTGATTGAAAAAGATCCATATTTGTGCCCATTTCAAAGAGAAGTGACCCAATGGAATGCGGAAATCATCAGACAATCTCTTTGATATCCCATGAGAGTAAAGTTTTACTAAAGGTAATACAGAAACGGCTACAAGCATACATTGACAGAGAACTTCCAAAAGTTCAAGCCAGATTCAGAAGAGGCCATGGAACGAGAGATATCATTGCTGATGTCCGATGGATCTTGGCTGAAAGCAGAGAATATCAGAAAGATGTTTACCTGTGCTTTATTGA
>NW_006408634.1:9211197-9218827 GCF_000296735.1 Chrysochloris asiatica
TGCATAAGGCCGCTATGAGTCGGTTCCAACTCGATGGTACCTAACAACACCATGTACTGTCAAAACAAACAAATCTGTCTTGTAAGAAGTATAATCAGAAGCGAAGATGGTGAGAATTCTAAGGAACTTTGGACATGTTGTCAGGAAGGACCAGTCCCTGGAGAAGGGCGTCATGCTTGGTAAAGTGGAAGACCATCAAAAAAGAGGAAGAATCCCAATGAGATGGACTGAACAGTGACAACAACAACGGGCTCAAACATGACACTTGTGGGGATGATGCAGGACTGTTGCGTACACGGCCGCTCTAAGTTGGAACTGACTTGATAGAATTTAACAATTACAAGTATGACACTTTTAATCACATAATTTCATCTGCACATGCTACAAGTATTCACTGTTGCTTTTGTTGTTGCTGATGTATTTATGCTCATTGCTTTTGTGAAATTTCCTGTTGGTTTAGATCCAATATTGTGGCAAGTAGCATTCATGAACGTATATCAAGAACTTCTTGAGAATGAAGTAGGAGATAAAGGAAAAGGAGAAAAAATTTTAAAAGGCTTCTACTCAGTTACAATTAATGGAACAGACCATGTGATTAAAGGTGGAAAGATTTTAGAAAACAATTTTGTTGTAGTCATATAATGTAAGAAATGCTACATTTAAGCAATTGACAACTATATATCCATCACATGGTATTCTATGATCAAAATGGATAGTGAACATTACTAAGGACTCTGTATGGTCTGGTATGGGAGGAGGAACATGGAGCCCACAAGTTTCCGTACTGGTGACGCCAGCATGAGCCATGTCATTGATCTGAGATATCTTATTTGACCATGCTTACTTAAAATATTATCAACTTCCTGCTTTGTTTTTTTCCAAGTGATACGTTATACGGTACTAATTGATATACTACAAATTTTTGTTTATGTGTTTCTGTCTCCCCTGCCATGTAAACCACAACAGAGCAAGGACTTTGTTTCGCTCCCTGCGTATCCCCAGTGCCTAGAACCAACGTTAGAACTGTGCCTTCTTTTTCTTTTGACGATATTATTTTATTGTGTTTCTGCTGAATGTTTACACGGCAAATCAGGTTCCCATTTAACAACGGCTGCACAAATTGTTCTGAGACTGTGCTTACGTTGCTCACAATGGCTTAAATTTTCATTTGCATCCAGATATTCTCAATGTTTTGCTTCCAGAAATCTGGTTTCCCTGGCCCCATCGTATTCAGTTCTATAGTGCAACTATAACAGAAGTACCACAAGTGGATGGCTTGAACAGTTTGGAGACTAGAAGCCTGAATTCAGGGGATGGCTTTTAGTCTCTTTCAGCTCTGGGGGAAAGTCCTTGTCTCCTTTCAAGATCTGTGTTCCTTGGAGATGTACATTTGTCTTGGCATCAATTTCCCCCAGGGTCTAGGGTGTTCACAATACAGGGACCCTGGTTCCTAAGGGTGTACTACACTCCTGCCTTTCCTTTCTTGAGAGTAGTAGGTTCTTCTCTCTCAGCTGATTTCTCGCTCCTTTGTTGTTGTTGTTAAGTGCTGTCGAATTGTTCGGTCTCATAGCGGCACTGTATAGGGCTTCCAAGGAGAGACTGGTGGGTTTCAACCACAGACCTTGTGGTTAGCAGCTAAGTGCTTATCCCATAGTTCCACACCAGGACACCTACGTAGTTGTTGTTAAGTTCCATTGAGTTGGTCCTGGCTTATAGCGACCCAGTATAGGGTTTCTGAGGAGTGACTGGTGAGTTTGAACTGTTGACCTTGTGGTTCACACCGACCTTGCGGTGCTGCAACTATAATGTGACACTGTAGGATTAGAACCATGGTACATTACCATCCCCACCACCAACATAGGAATCCCTGGGTGGCACAAACAGTTAAGCACTTGACTGTTAGCCAAAAGGTTGGCACCTGAAACCAACCCAGAGGCACCTTGGAATATAGAGCAGGTACAATGTTGTCACTAGGACTTGTGTCACCACCCAGTGCAATAACTCATAAGATTACTCCCTCCCCCCATGGACCGCCTTTTGTGCCAGAACATACAGAATCCCTCGTACTGTTTATTATCAATGGTAAACATCAAATATGTGATATAGTTGCAAATTGCTTAAATGCAATATTCCTTACAGTCTATGAATATCAACAACAAAATAATAGAAAATATAGAGAAAACCAAAAGATACAACTGAAGAAATTTAGGAACAAAGAAGGGAGCACGCCAACAAGCAAAAATCAAGCTGTTTCTTTTAATGATGAAGGAAGTTCTCTGTAAAATTGCACAGAAGTACATTCAAAAACTCCCATGAAATTGATTTTCTCTTAACAAAACCTAAGGCTACTGCAAAAAGAAATGAAAACAAAATTTTTAAAATACAAAACACAAAAGCAAAAACCAAAAAGCCACAAAAGACTCTGTCATTTAAGCTACCAAAAATAGCTTTCCATGATGATGCTCAGCTCCAATGGAGTAACAAGAGTTTTCCCACTTTTCAAGAAGCTGTATACATTGTCCCAGAATAGAATTAATTCTACAAGGTATCTAGGTCTCAAGATTTCATGCACAGGAATTGTGAATAAAGTACAAATGAAGAAAACCTGTATCATTGAGAATGTGCTATGTATCTCTGCGTCATATAAAACAAAAAGATAGCAAGAATGAAGTCCCACCATCTATGAGCTCCAAGTCTAGTGAGAAGAAAACAAGATACAGACAAATAAAGATAGCTTGGTTCCTTCCAAGTCCTGGAGTCAGGGGAAAAGTTTGGAGAGAGTCAGGAAGGAAAGTGGTCCCCAGTTGTTGCCCTTGGGGAATTTGGAACTAGTTGGGACTTTGTGGTTCAAAAACTCAGAGAAACAGCCTGTCCTCCTCTGGGAGGTGAATGAATCAGGGAGGGGTCTCTGGGGGAGGTGTCATTTGGCAGAGGTTTTGAAGGCACATTTTTGTGGTTAAGAGCATGGATATGGGAGTCAAGGAATCCTGGTATACAGAATGCGAGCTCTACAATTTGTTTGGTGCATCATCTTGGGCAAATGACTTTCAGGCTTGAAAATGAAGCATCTCACCTTGGATTACTTTAAAAGTAAAACTCTGTACAAGGGGACATAAAAAATTTATGGAAAAACCCATTATTGTTTAATTCCACTTTTCCGTGTTATTATTTTTAATCACCTCTTGTATAAAGTGCTGTCCTGGAGTAATGACTTAGCAGTTAATGTTATATGTCAACTTGGTTTGACTATACTCCTCAGTGGTTTGGAAGACACTATGTATCCTCCCATTTTGTGATCTGATGTGAGCAACCAATCACAATAGGAGTTTCCTTGGGGGTGTGGCCTGCATTGATGACTTACACCAATGTTCTAGCAAAGCTCACTGTTTCTCTCAATCCTCCATCTGTCTTGTCATCCACTGATGTCTTGTTCTTGGTATGTCAGAATTCTTCAGCCTGATGCTTGACCTGCAGATTTTGGGTTTGTCAGGAAGCTTCCAGCCTGCCACCTAACCCACAGAATTATGACTGGCCAGCCTCCACAATTGTGTGAGCTATTTCCTTGAAATAAATCTCTCTATATACATGGTGTGGGAGTCCTGGTGTGGCACTGGGAGATAATGCACTGGACCACTACAACGTCAGTTTGAGTGGCAAGATTGGTTCGAATTTACCAGCCACTCCTTGGAAACCCTATACAGGGTTGCTATGAGTCAGAAGTGACTTGATAGCACTTCACAACAACAACAATATATATGGTGTGGCACTGTATGATAAGCACTGGATTGCTAACCACAAGATTGGCAGCTCAAAACCACAAACAGACTCAGTGACCCTGTATAGAGTTTCTGAACTGTAAATCTTTACAGGACCAGAAAGTTTCATCTTTTTCCCACAGAGCAGCTGGTAGATTCAAACTATTGACCTTGTGGTTAGTAGCCTAGCTTGTAATCCATTACCTTGGAAACCGTATACAGGGTTGCTATGAGGCAGAACTGACTTGATGGCACTTAACAATAATATATACTCTTTACTGGTTTTGCTCCTCTTTAGAACCCAGTCTAATTAATACAGACTTTATACACAGTTGCTATTGCAACGTCACTTAAAAGACCAGAGCAGATAAAAACAGGGTAGGTTCTAGTATAATTGTCCAACGCAATTTTCTGCAATGACAGAAATGTTCTATGATTGTGTGCTGTTCAGTATGAGTCATCAACCACATATAGCTATTAAAGCACTTAGACAGAACAAATGAGTAACTAATTTTCCATTGTAACTCATTTAATTGAAATTTGAATAGCCACAGACAGTTAAGAAAACAACCTTGGTGTCATGGTTGTCAGTTCTGACTCATGACAACCCCTGTATTACAGAATAAAACTGTGCTCCACAGGGTGTCTTTGGCTATAATCTTTATGAAGCACACTGGCAGATCTTTCTTGCGCAACACCACTGGGTGAGTTCAAACTGTCAACCTTTAGGTTAATCACTGAATACAAAACATTTCATGATTATCAAATTGGACAGCACAGGTCAGAAGAAGGATGTTCTGACACCAGCTTGTAGAATGACCCAGAACCATGAAAATAGAGTTGTGTCCATACGGTCTGTATTGTTGTTGATAGGTACCATCGAGTCGGGTACGGAATCATAGTGACCCTATGCACAGCAGAATGAAATTATTCTGTATTAGCTTTCTACTAATGCTGTAGAAAATGAACACAAACTTAGTAACTTAAAACAACACAAATTTATTCTCTTACAGATCTGGAGGCCAAACATTCTCCCTGGAGGTTTGGGGAAGAATTCATTTCTAGGACTTTTTCAGTTCCAGAGGCTGCCTACATGATTTGGCTCAGGGCCTTTTTCTCACATCAATCCCACTTCTACTTTGTTATCAGGTCTTCCACTACTGACTCTGACTCTCCCACCTCCCTCTTTATAAAGACCCTTGTGATGCCATTGGACCCATCTGGATAATCCCGGATCACCTCCCTATCTCAAGATTCTTAACTTCATCACATCTGCCAAGTCCCTTTTGCCATGTAAAGATTAGTATGTGGATCTTGGGGAGGTGGGTTTTATCCACTGTTCCACAGGGTCTTAAAGACTAGAACATAAGTGTGTCCCGTGGTGGAAGGATTACTTGAATACCAAGCTGAGTAAGAAACTTTTGTATGGCCTTTCCCTTCCACGTAAAACCAGCTGTCAGGGAATTGATCCCAACTCAATAGAGATCTATTGCGCGTCAGAGCAGAATGTCCTCCATAGGATTTTCATGGAAGTCACCTTTCAGAAACAGATTGCCAGGTCTTTCTTCTGATGCAATGTGTGTGGTTTCAAATTGCCAGCCTTTCAGTTAGTCATCAAATTGCTTAATTGTTTGCTCCATCCAAGGACTTCTTCAAAATAGATGCCTAACATTTAACTGAGTTCTGTTTTATCACTAAATATAATATATGGGAAATAGGACATCATTTATATCAGAATTTAGATTTGGAGAAAACAGTTTGAGTACTGCCTATGACATAGCCTTTATTGTCTTTCATGTTCTATGTGTAATAAAAATTTAAACGCTCAAAGAGAAAGATCCTGAGTCACTCAGTTTCTGACAACTTCAACTGCTGTTGTCCCGGTTCCGGTCACCTTCACTTGCTGCTTGGACTATTGCAGTATCTTGTCATGGCTTGGTACACTTCCACACTTGTAACTCCCTTCTACCCATAGTCCAGTCTTCATCAACAACCGGAGCAATTCTATCAAAACCTAAGTCAATCAAGACACTCTCTTGCTCAGAATAAAGTTGCCATATTTAAGAGGAATATGATAGAATGCCCAATTAAACTTGAATTTCAGATAAACATGCTGAAGACTCAAGTTCGATGCCCGGCCAACATACCTCATGTGCAGCTTCCACCTGTCTGTCAGTGGAGACTGTTGTGTTGCTGAATGGATTTTAGTGAAGCTTCCATTTCAGACTGAGACAAACTAGGAAGTAAGGTCTGGTGATCTATCTCTGAAAATCAGCTATTGAAAACTGTGGATAACAACGTTCTAAACCACAGCGGATAGCTCAGGACTGGAGAACATGCTATTCATTCCATTGTGCTTGGGGTTCCTGTGAGTCGGGGATCCACTCGATGGCAACTGCCAACAACAAGGGTCCCAAATATTGCATGGGGCATATCGATATTTAAAAAGTATTCCCTGTTTACCAGAAATTCAAATTTAACTGGGTATCCTATATTTACCTAGCTCAGAACCCTCATTTGCTTCATGAGAGCAGGGAACTGTATCTGTTTTGTTCACTACTATATCCCCAGTGCTTAGACAGGGCCTTGCACATAGCAGGTGAACAACAAATGACTATTGTATATAAACACATTGATGAACCCCTGGATACAGCCATGCCTGAAGCCAACTTTGCGAAACAGGATTGAATGATAGGAACACATTTCTCTAGCCTACACTTCTATCTCTGAGACTGGGTCCTGGCTGGTGGATTTCTTGCTGACCACACCTTCATTCTTGTCCTGGGACTCTCGAAGGGCCCAACGACATGCAGCTGGCAGTGACCTGTGCAGTTGCCCCCGCCCGAAATATAGAAAGAGCACGGGATTGAGGCAACTGTGAGCCAGGGCAAGGCCCACAACCAGGGGCTCACCCCTGAGGGCTCTGGCCAGGAGAACAGAATTGGGGGCAGCAACAGTGAGTACTAGCCCCAGCACTTGGTAAGGGGTCCAGCAGATAAAAAAACCCACTATGATGGCTGTGCCCAGTGGCCAACGGCATCGGGCCACACGGCACAGGAGGACACCATGGCAGCTGGCCACAACCAGCAGAGGCCCCAAGAAGCCGAAAATAAATCGGACAGCAGTCACCATACCCTCAACTGCAGCTGAGCCACCATAGTTGACCACACACTCCAGCCGGGGTGGGAAGTGTTCCTGGTACAGCCGGCGGTAGAGAGAGGACGGTACAGTCAACAGCAAGGCCAGGGCCCAGGCTGCCACACAAGCTGCCCGCACCATGTGTGTCCGCCAAGTGGCCATCCCCCAAGCAGGCCTAAGGGCCAGCAGGCAGAGGTCAGCACTGAGGGCGGCCAGGAGCAGGACGCTGGCATACATGGACATTAAGATGACACAGGGCAAGACCCGACAGCCCACTGCTCCATATGGCCAACGACCTTCTTGAGCAATGGGCACTGCCAGGATGGGAAGAGACAAACAACAGAGCAGATCGGCCCCGGCCAGGTGAAGGAACCAGGTGGCCACAATACGTTGACAGGCCTCCCTCCCGGTCACCCAGGCCACCATGGCGTTGCCTGGCACTCCCACGAGGAAGACCACCGCATACAGCAGCAGTGGCGCTGTGCGGAGTGGGTCGGTGGCAAAGCACAAGCCATTCGGGCAGTCCACGGGCATATCCAGAATATCTCTGTAGTACTCAAAATCCTCATAGTTGTAGGTGAAGGATGAGTTCTCCATTCTGCCGGATACCTAAACAGGAGACAAATACGGAACATCAGCCACAGAATCAAAAGGACTTTGGAATCCTGAGGACAAGAACTCCAGTGCGCTAGTCTTTTGAAGTAAGAATATTACAATGATAGAACCCCAGCTCATTA
>NW_006408634.1:9219917-9236726 GCF_000296735.1 Chrysochloris asiatica
AGCCCGATTCGTAACCACTACGCTACCAGAGCTCCTTCACAGTTTAGGAGGCTAGAATTTTGAATTGAGAGCCCAGGCTCTGTCTGGAGAAAGGTCTTAGTTTCCTTTCAACATCTGTAGACTCAGCATTCCTTGAAGCTCTCCATGTGTCTTGGCATCAACTGTTCCCTGGATGTAGGAGCTTCCCAGTGCAGGGCCCAGATCCAAAGGACACACATACTCCACACCCAGATTTTCTTTCTTTTTCAGCAGCAGTAGGTCCTTCTTGGCTCTGCTTGGTTAATGTCTTTTATATCTCAAAAGAAGATTGACTCAAGATACAAGCTAATCCTGCAGATTGCCTCTCGTTGTAGTAACATCATATTGTTGTAGTTGTTAAATGCTTGTCAATGAGTTCCTTGCTATGACCCTTCTGGCCTTAGTCTTGTGATTAATGATTGTGTTGCTGTTAGGTGCGTTCGAGTCAATTCTGACTTATAGCAACCCTCTGCACAACTGAATGAAACACTGCCCGGCCCTGCATCATCCTCATAATCGCTGTTAGGTTTGAGCCCACAGTTGATGCTCATCAGTTTCAAGTCATCTTAGCTTCCAGAAAGCCAAGTTGTATCATTTGTATATCGCAAGTTGTTAACGAGTCTTTGTGCAATCCTGACATTCACATTCTTTTTCACATAACCAAGAGTCTTGGGTTATTTGCTCAGCATACAGACTGAATAAGTATGGTGAAAGGATATAGCCCTGAGGCACATCTTTGCTCATTTTAAACCATTCAGTATCCCCGTGTTCTGTTCTAAAGATTGACGTTTGATCTATGTCCCGCTTCTGCGTGAGCACAAAAAGTGTTTGAGAATTCCAATTCTTTGCAGTGTTATGCATAGCTTGTTAAGATTCACACTCGAAAGACTCTGCATAGTCAATAAAGTACAAGGAAACATCTTTCTGGTATTCTCTGCTTTCAACAAGCTCCATCTGATGTCAGCAGCCATAGCTCTGAATACGACTTGCACTCTGCCAACTTCCTGTGGATATACGGTTGCAACCATTTCTGAATTATCTTCTGTTTCTTAGCAACCCTGTATTGGGTTTCTGAGAAGTGGCTGGTGGGTTTGAAGTGCCAATCTTGCAATTTTAGCAGTCCAGTGCTTATTCGGGTGGTTATGTGCCATGGAGTCTGAACCCACTCATAGTGACCCTGTGTAGGGTTTCCAAGGCTGCAAATCTTTATGGGAGCAGACTGCCTCATCTTTCTCCTGCAGAACAGCTGGTAGTTTCGAACTCCTGACCTTGCGGTTTGCAGCCCGATTCGAAACCACTACGCTACCAGAGCTCCTGGTAGAATATTGGGATTCTAGAACACTAAAGTGTTGGAATGTAGCTCATTAGCATCTGTGCTAAAAGAATATTACCATATTAGAACTCTTTTATTGTGGTTGTTATTAAGTGCCATCAAATCGGTTCTGACTCATAGTGACCCTGTATAAGGTTTCCAAGGAGCAGCTGGTGGGTTTGAAGCGCCAACCCTGCCATTAGCATTCCAGTGCTTATCCTATGGCACCATATGAAGGCTCTTGTTACTGTTAAGTGTCATCCAGTCAGTTCTGACTCACAGTGACCCTGCATCCTGTACAGTGAATAGGGTTTCTGAGGAGCAGCTGGTGGGTTTGAACCACTGACCTTGTGGTTCAAACTGACTTTGAAGTCTAGTGCTTATCCTACAGAGCCACATCAGGACTCAAGGGCTTCAAGCATGATAAAAAAAAAAAAAAAGCTTGAACTTCCAAAATATTAAATTGTTAAAAACCCTGTTGTTGTTACCTACGGACAAGTTGGCCCCTCCTGGCTACCCCATGCACAATAGGATTGGACTACTGGGATTCACAGGAATTTCCTTGGCTGATTTGTCTTTCTTCCTGGTCTATCTTAGTCTGTTGTTATGTGCCGTGGAGTTGGTTCCGACTCATAGCGATCCTGCACAAGGTTTCCGAGGCTGTAAATCTTCACAGGAGCAGAAAGCCTCATCTTTCTCCCGCGGAACAGCTGGTAGTTTCGAACTGCTGACCTTGTGGTTCGCAGCTCGATTTGTAACCACTACGCTACCAGAGCTCCTTCTATCTTAGTCTAGAGGCTCTGAAGTAACCTGTTCAGCATTACACCGATATACAGCCTCCGCTGTGTGGCAATGCTTAAAATGCATTTACTGGGAATCGAACTTGGATCTCCCATACTGTTGTTATGCCATCGAGGCAATTCTAACTTACAGCAACTCTATGTTGGATGTCTGAGGAGCTGCTGGTGGGTTTGAACCCCAACGTTGTAGTTAGCAGTCCAGTGCTTATCCTACAGCACCACGTAAAAGACAAGAACCAACCCCATTAATTAATTAATTGCCAGGCTGCTGCAAACCCAAAAATCTCACTGCCAGCGAGTCAATTCTGACTCCTAGGACCTGTGTAGGATAGAGCTGAGGCTATGAATCTTTACAGAAGCAGACAGCCTCATTGGTCTCCCTCAGAGCGACTGATGGGCTTGAACCATCAACCTTGTGGTTAGCAGCCCAATGCTTAACCCACAGTGCCACCTGCAAGCACCTTTAAACCTTATTATCATGTAACCCTTATAACTAAGGAGCTCTGGTGGTGCTCAGAATAGGCACTGGACTACTTACAGCAAGGTCAGCAGTTCAACCCCCCCGGCTGCTCCTTGGAAGAAAGATGAGGCTTAATGCTCCTATAAACATTTATAACCTCAGAAACCCTAGACGGGGTGGCTAAGAATCAACTCCACGGCTAGGAGCTTGTTTTTGTTTTCACCCTTCTAACAACCCTTTTGATTTTGATACTATTGTTATGCCCATTCTGCAGATGAGGAAGCTGGCACTGAGGAATCAAGTAACTTACCTAAGATCACTCTGCTAAGGAAGAACCTGAGATGAGCCTCGAACTGTCAGTACCACTCCAGGACCCTGTGCCCTAGAATATCATCATTTACAAATCTTAGACTCTGGAGATGCAAAGTCTAAGCAGTAAAGACTCCAACAGGGCCAGGTTCTGGGAATCTAAGCAAGCAGTTTCTGCTAGACACCCTCAGCTTTCTCACCTGAAGAGCATAAGTCAATTCGTTTTGATTGGCTCCCTCAGTTTACTCATCTGAGGAATGTAAACCGTCCTCCCTCACCTGGTAAGCCTACTGCACCAGTTTGGAGAGAGTTGGAGAGTTAATAGGTGGAGGGCACCTGAAGGCGCTCTGGTAGCGTAGTGGTTACGAGTCGAGCTGCTAATCTCAAGGTCGGCAATTCAAACCTACCAGCCGTTCTGCGAGAGAAAGATGAGGCTTTCTGCTCCTGTAAAGATTTGCAGCCTTGGAAACCCTGTACAGGGTCACTATGAGTCGGAACCAACTCCATTTATACTTAACAACAACAGAGCACCAGAGTTCTGGGTTGGACAGGATCCAGGGGACCTGTCCCCACCCTGTACCATGTCAGAGTGACCAGCTCTGCAACATTCTGCTGACTATTATGGGCTGTGAATGATGCAACAGGACAGGCAGAGAGGAAGTTGGGCTGCCCCTCCCTCCACCCACTCTACCCTGCCAGGTAGCAGCCAAAAGGTCAAACCACTTTGCTTTTGTGTTTGAATTTTGGCACTGCTTATATATGATTTTCATCACTGGAATAAAACATGTACAGGCTATAAAAATGCAATTCCTCTCTGTCTGGGAGGCCTTGGGCAAGTCACTTAACCTCTCTGTGCCTCTGCTTCTTCATCTGCATAATGAACATAATAACAGATTTACCGAAGAGAATGCCAAAGGAGCTCTGGTAGCATAGTGGTTATGAATCAGGATGATAACCTCAAGGTTGGCAGTTTGAACCTACCAGCTGTTTCATGAGAAAAAGATGAGGCTTTCAGCTCTTGTAAAGATTTACAACCTAAGCTTCCAGCGGAGCCTCTGCATTACATAAGACCATAGGTGGAATCCAATGGTGAATAATTGTTATCAGGACTGATTGTGAGGGTTGGAAATGTAAAGGCAGATGTTTTGTAGCAAGGAGGGGAGTGATGAACTTTTCAGTCTAGGAGCCGAGGTCCCTGGGACCATCAAGGGAGAAGAGCAGAGAGCGGGACCCTACCCAGAGAAGCAGTGATGCCTGAAATGGAGCCAGAGATGATGACGTGGAGCAATGGAGCAGCTGGAGACTTTAGACCCAGAGAGGGAGAGGGGCTGTGTGCTGATAACCGGGGGGCAGGCTTGTATGTATACCCTTTGGTTGGGTGATGATGCATGGAGGAGATTGTAACCATGGAAATGAAACGATATACGATAGGATGAATGTAAAACTAATGTTCTCCCATGTAAATTATTACATAATTTATAATAAAACATTAAAAAAAATTTAAGATTTACAGCCTCGGAAACCCTGTACAGGATCACAATGAGTCGGAACTGACTCCACGGTGCTCAACAACAATAAAAAAAAGATAATGTCAAGAAGTCGAGAAGTCCTAGTGTGGCGCTGTGGGTCAATGAGCTGGACTTCAAGGTCGGTTTAAACTGCAAGGCCTATGGTTCAAGCTCACCAATCGCTCCTCAGAAACCCTATACAGAGTTGCTATGGATTGTAACCGATTCGACGGTACTTAACATCAACAAAAGGATGTCATAGGAGCTTGGGTGAAGGAAGCAGTTCACAATTAGATGCTATCGTGAATGCTGATAATTCAAACCCATTCAGCAGTACCTTGGAAGAAAGGCCTGGCAACATGCTTCTGTAAAAATGATAGTCAAGAACACCCTATGGACCAGTTCCACTTTGTCACACATGGATAGGGTTGTCATGAGTTTGAATCAACTCGATGGCAGTTTTTTTTTTGCCTTTTTGGTTTAGAGAAATTATTAAATAAATATGAATTAAATTCTTAGGCACAGTGCTTGACCCATGGTGAAGATTACATACAAATGACTATATTTCTATCTGTGGGAACACTCTCCCCAACCTCAGAGCTCAAGTTGACCATCCTTAACAGCTCTTGTTGTCCCTCAGTTTTCTCATCTATACAGAATGGGTCAGGTGCACCTTAGTCTTCAAACTGACATCTTTGCTCTTGAACATCTTAAAGATGTCTTATGCAGCAGATGTACTTAATACAATTCCACATTTGATATCTTGCCTGCTGCTTCCATGAGTGTTGATTATGAATCCAAGCCGAATGAAGTCTTTGACAACTTCAATCTTGTCTCCATTTATCATGATGTTATTAGTCCAGTGGTGAGGATTTTTGTTTTCTTTACATTGAGATGCAACCCATTCTGAAGGCTGTGGTCTTTGATCTTCATCAGTATTGTAAGTCCTCTTCACTTTGAGAAAGCAAGTTTGCATCATGGAAAGAGAAAGGCTGTGCGCTGGCAGCCAGGAAGCAGGCTTGCAGAATATGCCCTGGGGTTGTTTAAATGATTATATATTTCTGTGTGTGTTTTTTTAAATATACATGCCCTTAAGGGTGGACAGACATTGACATGGGTGACGGAGCAGGCCATATCTAACCGGGGAGGGAGGTTGGCAGAGGACGGATGGTGTTGGCAGGAGACACAGGAAGGAATGCAGTGGTTGGTGTGAATAGAGGTAAATGCTGTTGACTGTCGGTACATGGAGTGGATTGCAACCATGTAATGAAGCAAAGGCTATGATCTGTTGAATGTGAAACTGAAGATCTACTCTGTAAACCTTCACTCAACTCACAATAAAAAGTTAAAAAAAAAACAAAAAAAACCTTCAAAAGTGGAAAAACTTGTTGTTGTTAGGTGCTCTCAGGTAGATTCCAGCTCGTAGTGACCCTCTATACAACAGAACAAAACACTGCCAGGTCCTGTACCAGCTTCACAGGGGTAATGTTTGAGCCCACTGTTGCTGCCACTGTGTCAATCCATCTCATTGAAGGTCTTCCTCTTCTTAATTGACCCTACGCTTTACCAAGCATGATGTCCTTCCCCAGGGCTGATACCTCCTGACAACATGCCCAAAGTACAAGAGACGAAATCTTGACATTCTTGCTTCTAAGGCGCTTCTGACTGTACTTTTTCCAAGGCAGATTTGTTTGTTTCTCTAGCAGTCCATGGTACTTTCAGTATTTTTCCCCAACACCATAATTCAAACGCATCAAGTGCTCTTAACACTTTTAAGGGGTCTTTTGCAGCAGATTTACCTAATGCAATATTTGCAATGAATAATAAGTCATTGGTCTTGCAAAAATCTATCATGCGATCTCCAACATCATTTCTATCACCAAGGCCATATTTTCCAACTATTGATCCTTCCTCTTTATTTCCAAGTTTCGCATTCCTATCACCAGCAATTACCAATGCATCTTGATTGCATGGTTGATAAATTTTCAGACTGAAGAACCTGGTAGAATTCTTCAATTTCATCATCACTAGCTTTAGTAGTTGGTGCATAAATTTGAATAATAATGGCATTAACTGGTTTTCCTTGTAGGCATATGGATATTATCCTATCAGAGACAGCCTTGTACTTTATGATTGATCTTGAAACGCTCTTTTTTAAGATAAGTGTAATACCTTTCCTCTCCAAATATGAATTGGGCTGCAAACAGCAGGGTCAGAAGTTTGAGACTACCAGCTGTTCCGCGTGAGAAAGGTGAGGCGTTCTACTCCCGTAAAGATTTACAGCCTCGGAAACCCTGTGCAGGGTCACTATGGGTCGGAACTGACTCCACAGCACACAGCCACCTCCAGCATAATAAACTCGATGACTGTCAGATTCAAAATGACTAATAACTGTCCATTTCATCGCACTAATGCTTAGAATATCCATATTGATGCATTCATTTTAACCACTTCCAATTTTTCTAGACTTGTACTTTATACATTCCACATTCTGATTGTTAATGGATGCTTACAGCTGTTTCTCCTCATTTTGAGTTGTGCCCCATCAACAAATGAAAGCTTCAAAATCTTCATCCACGTCATCACAGTCAACGCTACTTGGAGGAGGCAGCTGTCCCTCAGTCATATTTTGACTGTCTTTCAACCCGAGGGGCTCATCTTCTGGCACAATATCGATATTTCACTGCTATTCACGAGGTCTTCAGTAGCTGAGCTTTCAGAAGTGGTCTGCCTCTCTGTCCTGGTCTGTCTGAGTCTGGAAGCCCTGGGAGACCCTGCTGGTATTTAGAATATCAGTGGCATAGCTTCCAGCATGCCTGCAACACACAAGCCAGCCTAGTGCAACACACTGACAAATGAGTGATGTAATGACTGGGTTGTTGATGTTAAATGTCACTGAGTTGGTGACTCATGGGACTATGCAAATGTGAGGTGCTTGTAGCCTAGCAAGGGGATTGGATAACTTGCTAATAATGTAAATAAGGTGCATGGTATTTTTGTGGATGTGGTGGTGGTGGTTATGCGCTGTGGAGTCAGTTCCGACTCATAGCAACTCTGTATAGGATTTCCGAGGCTATAAATCCTTACAGGAGCAGAAAGCCTCATCTTTCTCCCGCAGAACAGCTGGTAGTTTCGAACTGTTGACCTTGCGGTTCACAGCCCGATTCGTAACCACTACGCTACCAGAGCTCCTTTTTGTGGGTGTGGGACCATGCATATAAGTTATTGTTGTTGTTGTTGCTAAGTGCCATTGAGTCAGTACCAATGCATAGCAGCTGGTGAGCCTGAACCTCTGACCTTGAGGTTCAAAGTGACCTTGCAATCCAGCGCATTAACCCACGGCGCCACACCAGGACTAGGAAACCCTAATGAGAGGATTTCGTCTGTTTGCCATCCTACTGGGTTTTAAATTAACCATCTCAGAGGCACTGATTTCAAGATCATCAATAAAGAAGTTTCGATCCCTGCACTAAGCCTCCTTGGTCCAGGAGAAAGCGCCCTAACACCTTGTTACAAGAGACAGCTAGAAACAGTGGCAGGAAGATAGCAGCCAAACCAGGAGCCCAGCAGAAGATGGAGTGGTGGGCTTCCAGACTTAGCACCTTCAGGCAGGAAGCTTGCAGGTATTTGAGGGAGTCACGTTTGCAGACCCAGGCAGCTAGAACTGAGTGCTTTGGGGCAGAGGTTCCCTCTGGGCACGTATCAGAAGAGCAAACAGAACTTTGAAACATTTGCCCCAGCAGGGCAGAGGCCAAGGGGCCTGAGAGAAACCTGCCTGCAAGCACACTTGAGCAGAGGCTGTAGTTGATCAGAGCACCTATATCCTGATTTGTTTCTAACCCTGAATTGTGACCTGTTTGTTGTTGTTGTTGATAGGCGCCATCGAGTCAATACCGACTCATAGCAACCTTATGCACAGCAGAACGAAACACTGCCCGATGCTGGGCCAACCTCACTATTATAGCCACACTTGAGCCCATTGATGCTGCCACTTGGCCAATCCATCTCATTGGGGGTCTTCCTCTTTTTCTCTGACCCTCCAACTTACCAAACATGATGTTCTTCTGCAGCAACTGCTCCCTCCTGACAATATGTCTGAAGTAAGAGAGACGAAGTTTGGCCATCTTGGCCTCCAAGGAGCATTCTGACTGCACTTTCTTCCCTAATTGTGCGTATGATCTGAGTTCTGTGTGGTCACTGAGACAAATGATCCAACGCAGCAGAAAAGTAGAGTGCAAGCCTAGGGATGGATGCGGGACTCCTGGTGTGGCGCTGGAGGGTCAGCACTAGATTGCAAACCACAAGGTCAGCGGTTCAAACTCACCGGCTGCTTCTCAGAAACCCTGGTCACTATGAGTCATACAAGGTCGCTATGAGTCAAAGCTACTCAACAGCACTTAACAACAACAACAGGGATGGATGCTGGTGTCAGAATTGATACAAAGTTTGAAAGGTGGAGACATGCCTGACTTCTGCCTCATAAGAATCCACCTTAGATACATGAGCCCTGGATATCCACAGACAAATGTAAAAACCTTCCCTAAAAGCCAAGACTGTAAATTTCAAAAAGGCAAGTCTGCCCCCCATCAAAAAAAAAAAAAAAGCTAAAGAGGATAGAGAGAAACACTGTAAACTGATGATATATGGAGGGGATAATAATCAATGTAATGAAACAAGCTATATGAATGGTTGAATGTGAAGCTGATGATGTGCCCTGTAAACTTTCACTCAATCCAAAATAAAAACATTTAATTAAAAAAAAAAGAATCAGCCTTAGGCTGTTGATCTTGATCCTTCCCCCAGTTCAGGGAGTTAGAGAAGGTCACATGCCACCACCATACCAGGCTGGCAATTTTGTACCAGGCACGGCCCTATAACCACCACCCTTTGAGATAAATAGTACTATTAGCTCTGTTTTCCCGAATGGGAGTTCTACCAGGGCAGGGATTTTTGTCTTCTCGTGGCTCTGCTATGTCCCCTGGAGTCTAGAATGGTACTTGGCACAGAGCGGGTGCTTAGTTGACAATGACTGAGGAATGTAGAGGAACAGGCTTTTGCGAAGCTGAATATGACTTGATGTTTGCTTGCTGCTAGCTCACTTTCACTTACTAAGTTGTTGTGATGAAACACTTGCTGGGGTGGCCTTGGAGGTGTGGGGCCTTGGCACCATGACACCTTTGTTCACCAGAACTCGAGAAACCCCTGCCTCCCTCTGGAGGTGCAGAGACTGGAGCCTGGCCCTGCCGCTGCTAGGGCTTTACCTCAGTAACTCCTCGATACCCACTGTATAGAGAGTAGATTCCGACCCCTAGCGATCCTGTATACACTTTCCCAGACTGTTCATCTTTACACGAGCAGGCAGCCTTGTCTTTCTCCTGTGGAACAGTTGGCAGGTTTGAACTTTACAGCTGACAGCTCAGCACCTAACCCACAGCACCACTAGGGCTTCTTTGTTATTGTTGTTAAGTGCCATCAAGTCGGTTTTGACCCATAGTGACCTTGTATGGGGTTTCTGAGGAGTGGCTGGTGAGTTTGAACCACCAACCTTGTGGTTCCAACAGACCTTTCTGTCCAGCACATTAACCCGCAGCACCACACCAGGACTCCTAATAAAACTCCTATGTTACCATCAAGGAATTGCCAGCCTCTTTCTTTGGTCACTTGGCACTTTAAAGTGGTAAATGTCAAATTTTTAGTTCATGCCCAAACAAGGAAATTTAAGCACAGAGAGGCTAAGAGGTAACTTACATTTTATCCTGTTTTCTACTATCACAAGAACTCTGTGTGTATCTTTTGGCACAGGTGGGTGGGTGGTGGAAACTGTGCCCTGGAACATCTGTTCTGGAAAACTGGGACAAAATCCATATGTGGATTCTGAACATTTGACACCTCTCTCTGACTCAGAAGCATCACCATCCAGAAAACAACCCATATTCTCACCGAACAACACAAATCAGAATGTTCACAGCAGCCCCAATGACACCCTATCCAGATACTCATCTGCAGGGGAACAGATAAAAACCACACTCACTGTTGAGTCCATTCCACTGTGGCGACACCATTTGTTACAGAATAGAAAGAACTGAGATCTATAGAGTGCTCTTTTTCTTTTAACTTTGTATTATGACTTGAATGGAAGTTTACTGTGCAAATTGGTTTTCCATTCAACCATTCATACACATTTTTTTTGTTTCCAGACACTGACTACAATCCCCACAATGCACTCTTTCCACATCCTGTTTGGTGTTTTCATTTGTCTTTCTTTCCTATCCCTTCCTGTCTCCTGGACTTTTATCTCTGGGCAAATGCTACCCTTTTGATTTGTAATGTTGATTGCTCTAAGGAGTATGTATACTTTATGGTTCTATTTCTTATTGGGCTGACATCAGGTGTTTTGGCTGTAACCTTTATAGAAGCAGATTGCCAGGACTTTCTTCCTTGACACCATTGGGTGATTTCGAATGTTTCAGACAGTAGCTGATAGCAAACCATTTGCATCACCCAGGAACTTTGGATAAACACATGAAGATACATTCATAAAGCAGAATATTCTATACAATGAGAAGGAACGAACTACAACATACGTGAAAATGTGAATGGCTTTCATCAATGTGATATTGAGGGAAGGGAGCCAGTCACAAGGGACAATGTATGCAAAGCTTCCATTCATGTGTTGTTCATAGGCAGCGAGAGGACACTAGGGTGTTAAGAGTCAGAATGCTGCTCCTCTTGGGAGTACAAGGCAGTGACTGGGATGGGGGGTGAGGGAGCAAGAGCAAGGGCTCCAGAGAATGGTTCTGTTCTCTTTCTTAACCCAGGTGTTGGCTTGTGATGTGCACATTTTTCAGTACTGATGTGCACATTTTTCTCTGTGTGTTACAAACTGAAATAAAGTCTACCAAGTGCATGAACACATCCTATTAAACTCTCCCTCCCACCTTTGAGTTCTGTTATTCACGGCAACATCTCACAGAGCTCACAAACCATCAAGGAAAGGGCTCACATAGTTGTGGGGACTGGGGAGCCCCAACTCCATGGGCTGGGTGTCAGTCTGGAGGATTCTCTGGTAAAATAGGAGATTATGAGCCAAGCTGCTAATGGCAGGGTCAGCAGTTTGAATGTATCAGTTGCTCTTCGGAAGATAGCTGAGTCTTTCTGCTTCTGTAAAGATTTACTGCCTTGAAAACCTTATACAGGTTGCTATGAGTTGGCACCAACTCAGTGGCAAACAACCACCACCACCATGGCTGTCCTGGTGTAGCACTGTAGGATAAGCATCGGACTGCTAAGTTCAAGTTCAGAAGGGTTAGGAAGGTGAGTTGAATGGAAATAAGAACCACAGGGAAGACATGGGATCACTGTTCTTCCGTGGAGCAGACTGCAATCATTAAGATGAAACAAAGCGTATGACTTGTTGAAGATAGAACTGATGGTCTCCTCTGTAAACCTTTCACTCAATTTACAATAATAAAAAAAAAGAGAGAGAAAGAAGTGGAATTACTGAGTTAAAGGGCGTGTTGACAGTTTTGTGGGTTGACCAGAAGCTGCCTAAATCCCTGCCCCCCACAGTCTAGGTCTAAAAGTAAATAGGTTTTCCTGCATTTGAGCTTGAGAAATATTTGGGTCCTCTGACAAGAGCTCTTTTGTTGGTTTCTCCAAGTCCAACCCAAACATCTGGAACTGTAATGTAAATTCCAGCAAGGTGGTTATAAGATTCCGGTTCTAACATATCCTGATTCTCAAAGTAACGGTTCATGGGTTTTGAGAGAGCATTCTTTCAGTTTGTAAAGTTTTCAATTGCTAACCCTTCAGAAGTGATGCGCCAGTCCTTCTTCCTGGTCTATCTTAGTCCGGAAGCTCATCTGATATCTATCCACCATCGATGACCCTGCTGGTATTTAAAAAAGCAGCGGCAGAGCGTCCAAAATTACAGCAACATACAAGCCACCAAAGTATGACAAACTGAATGCTCGTTAGACGCTAGGATGGTGAGACTTCATCTCTAGTACTTTGGACACGTTATCAGGAGGGACTAATCCTTGGAGCAGAACATTAGGCTTGGTAAAGTGGAGGGTCAGCAAAAAAAGAGGAAGACCCTCCCAACGAGATGGATTAACACAGTGGTAGCAATAATGGACTCAAATACAACAAATGACCCAGGATCAGACATTGTTTCGTTCTGTTGTGCATAGGGGTCATGATGAGTCAGTATCGACTCAACAGCACCTAACAACAATGCTGACAGAAAGAAGCCAGACACGAAAGAAAAGGTACTAGATGATTCCATTCCTGTCAGGTTTGAAAGGGTTAGCAATCAGGGTGTGATTTAGTAATCCTTCTCCTTATTCCCTCTATTCTTACCGTCTTTTGTGAGAGGACCCCTAATTTGGCACACAGCCCTCCTCAGAGCACACTGGAGCCCACAGCCAGGTCCCAGGAGATCCGAAGTCTCTCCTTCTCTTCTGGAGCAGATGGATTCCTGGAGGTCTGCCCCATTTTCCAGCTCCTATAAGCCGCTGCAAGACACTGCCACCTCACGGGCCCCAGACAAAGTGTCCTAGCCAGGGACAAATAGGAGTGGCCTTTCCCAATCTGGGTGTGTTTGTCCTGTCCTCTTCCCATGATTCACTCCTTTCCACATCATCCAAATTACCGAGCTGACTGCAGGTCTACAGACAGCCCTGGTCTCTGTAGTCAGCTTTGAGGTTTGACCTTTGAGGCTTCCGTATTACCCACCTCTCACAGGTTGTCTCTCTCCTTGGAGCAGCTTAACCTCCTCTCTGCCTTTTAAGGCGCCTCAAACCAAACCAAACCCATAACTGTGGAGTCGATTTCTATTTGTAGTGATCCTGTTGGACAGGGTAGAACTGCTCCATAGATTTCCAAGGCTGGAATCTTTACACAAGCAGACTGCTGCATCTTCCTTCTGCAGAGTGGTTGCTGGTGGGTTCAAACTTCCAACCTTTCTGTTAGCAGTCCAATGCTTAACTCACGATGCCACCAAGGCTTGTTGTCATTAAGTGTTGTCAAATCAGCTCTGACTCATAGTGACCCCGTGTATGTCTTCTTGTTGTTGTTATGTGCCATGGAGTCGGTTCCGATTCATAGTGACCCTACACAGGGTTTCCGAGGCTGTAAATCTTTACAGGAGTAGAAAGCCTCATCTTTCTCCCGCGGAACCGCTGGTAGTCTCGAATTGTGACCTTGCAGTTCACAGCCCAAATCATAACCACTACGCTACCAGAGCTCCTTCTGTGTAGGTCTTACAATGTTGTAAATCTTTGCAGGAATAGATAGCCTCATGTTCCTCCCACGGAGCAGCTGGTGAGCTCGAACCACTAACCTTTTTGTTCTCGGTCCAGTACTGATCCTAAAGAGCCACCTCACTCCCTACCAAGACTTGGTGGCGATGGTGGTGGCAGCTGTGTTCTCTGTCAAGTTGGTTCTGATTCATAGCCACCCTGTATAGGGTTTCTGAGGCTATAAAATTTTACGGGAACAGAAAGCCTCATCTTTCTCCCGCAGAGCTACTGGTGGATTTGAACTGCTGACCTTACTGTTAGCAGTCCAACATGTAGCCCACAATGTTACCACTAGGCTCCTTACCAAAGCTTTTGTTGTTGTTGTTAAGTGCTGTTGAGTTGGTTCCGACTCATAGTGACCTGGTTTAGGGTTTTCAAGGAGTGACTGGTGAGTTTGAACTGCCGACCTTGTGGTTCAAACTGACGTTGGGGTCCAATGCTTTATTCCACAGCGCCCCACCAGGACTCCTCAAAAACTCTATGGGAGAGTGGTGCAGGACGCTGCTGGTGTAATAGTGGAACTCTACAGAGAAGCCAGAGTGTGTGACTCTTACATCTGAACCTGTTACATTGAAACTGAACAATAGACTGCGAATGAACCAAGCACATCAGCTTTGCCAAAAACCTCAGTTAAAGTGATCAAAATAACTCTGACAGAAGAAAAAACTTCCTGTTCACAAATTGCACAAGGCAGTGATGGGCCAAAACATCGAAAGATTCCAGTTCCTCCACTACCAGAAAAACTGCCACCCATTAACCTGGTTCATCGTGATACTGTGCGGGCCTGGTGTCAAAAATTAAAACTGAGCACCAAAGAGCTAAAACTGGAAGCATCTAGAAGACTCTGTGAGCATGCTTACCCAAATCACAAGGATAGCCCTGCCACAGCAAAGGAAGCCAAGGTCCAGACATGGTTACAAAAGAAATCAAATGTGTACGTGAGGAATAGGCTTCTAAAGACTGAGTAAAGGAAGATCAGTTCTGGAGAGATAGATTCTCCTGAAGTGGCTCCTCCCACTGAGGAGATGGGGGTACCTGCCCTTGAATATTTGCTCCTGGAGGAAGTTAATACAGCACAAGAGACTTGTGGTGTCAGGTGGTATGTGGTACATGGAAGAAGTCTCCCTGCAAACACAGGTGGTTGGGTTCATGCTGGAAAAGTCTGGGTACCTGAAAAGCCAGGGAGAGTGTATGCTCTCTTCCTGTGACCTGCCTGCAATTTTCTACCTCTGCACCTGGAGGACAATATGTTGTGCCTGAAATGTGTCCAGAGGAACAAGGTGTTAATGAAAAGCCTCCAATAAGACTCGACTAACTGGAGGGGAAAAGGCACTTCCATACTGCAGTGAGGAATTGAAAGATTACAACAATGGATTTCATGGCAACACTGACGCATCTTCAGTCCACACCCTCCCATAGTCCTGTTGTTGTGTGCACAGACTGGCGGCTGCAATCTGAACCTTGGAGGCAACTCTCTCCCCCAATCTTGCTTGCTGCTTCCTGAGTTGGGACACAGGAGATACTGATTTTTAAAACTGAAACTACCATTTCGGCTAATAAAACGAAAAAGTCTATACTATCCCTCTGAACTACCAATGACTTCAACACTTCTTTTAATTGGGAAGTTCATCAGAACATTGTGAGGGAGAACTGAGTGAAGAGTGGGAAGATCACTGAACTTTGTGCAATATTTTTCTCAGAATATGACTTACTGCAGGAGCAGAGGTACTCCTTGTTCACAACAAGTTTAGTGACTTTAAACTGTCGATTATATCCAATTACTAACTCCCCCCCCTGCCCCACCTCCCCTCCAAATTATAGTATTCTCATCATAGAAACCATTTTTCTAAGTTTTTTTGATTGGACTTTGGAATTAAGAAAGGGCCCTTCCCTAGTTTTTTTATTTGTTTGTTTTTTTGTTTTTCAGTAGCACTTTTAAGTTTACCGTTAATTCTGAATATATTGAGCTTAAGTTGCATGTGTTAAATAAAGTACATTGTATTTGTTGTTAAGTACCATTGAGTGGATTCCCCATTTTAGTGACCCTGTCTGTATAAGATTTTCTGAGGAGCAGCTGGTGAGCTTGAAGCAGCCGTTCCTTGGAAAACCTTATACTGGGTTGCTTAGTCACTTTTTAAATTGTTAAATTCACTAAGTAAATAAGATTAAACAAGAAAAAACAAACAAACAAAAACTTTATGGGACAACTCTACTCTGTACCGTAGGTTGCTATGAATCGGAATTGACTCCATGGCAATGAGGTGGAGAGAATCTATATAGAAACAGATTCCCAGGGCTTTCTTCCAAGGCATTAGTGGGTGGGTTTGGACTGCCAACCTTGAGACTCGGAGTTGACAGCAATACATTTGTGCCACTGAGTACCCTGGTGGTGGTACCAGTGGCTCTCCACCTCCGCTCCCAGCATAGCGTAAGAACATGGTCTTGGAAACCTAAATATTGAGATTCTCATTCCAGATCCACTACTGATTTGTTGTAATGGATTGAATCCGCCGCCCCCCAGAAAAAGAAAATAAGTTGGAATCCTAGTCCCTATTACTGCTTGGAAATAAGATTTTCTTTGTCATGTTAATTAAGATCCCTGGGTGGCTACAAAGGTTTGCCTTGGACTAACCTAAACCACTGGGCCAATAAACAACATTCTTAAAATGGAGAAAAGATTTTGAAATTGTCAGGACTTCATTCTTCTTGGATCAACCATCAACACTCATGGAAACAGCAGTCAAGAAATCATATGACGTATAACATTACGCAAATCTGCTGCACAAGACGTTTTTAAAGTGTTGAAGAGCAAAGATGTCAGCTTGAGGACTAAGGTGCGCCTGACCCAAGACTTGATATTTTCAATGACCTCATATGCATGCAAAAGTTAGACAGTGAATAAGGAAGATAGTAGAAGAATTGATGCATTTGAGTTATGGTGTTGGAGGAGAATATTGAAAGTACCATGGGCTGTCAAAAGAACAAACAGATCTGTGTTGGAAGAAGTGCAGCCACAGTGCTCCTTGGAGGCCAAGATGGCCAAACTTGGTCTCTCATTCTTTGGCCATATCGTCAGGAGGGACCAGTTGCTGGAGAAGGA
>NW_006408634.1:9238351-9243355 GCF_000296735.1 Chrysochloris asiatica
GAAACATGAAGAGGAAGAGAGAAAGAAGCAAAGAGAGTAGGTAAAACGTCAGCAAGAAGAAGAAGCTGCTCAATTGAAAGAGAAGGAGGAATCCCTTCAACTTCATCAGGAAGCTTGGGAACGACACCAATTAAGGAAGGAACTTCGTAGCAAAAACCAAAATGCACCAGACAACAGGCCAGAGGAAAATTTCTTTAGTCGACTAGATTCAAGTCTGAAGAAAAAGACTACTTTTGTCAAAAAACTAAAAACTATTACAGAACAACAGAGAGACTCCTTGTCCCATGATTTTAATGGCCTAAATGTAAGCAAATACATTGCAGAAGCTGTAGCTTCTATTGTGGAGGCAAAGCTAAAAATATCTGATGTGAATTGTGCTGTGCACTTATGCTCTCTTTCACCAGCGCTAAGCTGACTTTGCCCCATCACTTCTTCAGGTTTGGAAAAAGCATTTTGAAGCCAGGAAAGAAGAGAAAACACCTAACATTACCAAGTTGAGAACTGATTTGCATTTCATTGCAGAATTGACGATAGTTGGGATTTTCACTGACAAGGAAGGTCTTTCCTTAATCTATGAACAGCTGAAAAATATTCTTAATGCTGATCGAGAGTCCCATACGCATGTTTCTGTGGTGATTAGTTTTTGTCGACATTGTGGCGATGATATTGCTAGTGGGGACATATATTTCTATTTTTGAAGGCTACTCGCTTGTGGTATTTCAGTCAGGGAAGCTGAGACAGCTAGTTAGTTACAGGACCTCAGTCTGAGTCTAAGTCTCCCCATCTGTGAAATGAGCATCGCATTCATGGTTTACTGTTCTGAGGATCCCAAACCCAACCCATGGCTCTTGAGTCAAATCTGACTCATAGGTACCCCTATAGGACAGGGAACTGCCCCATAGGGTTTCTGAAGTCATCAATCTTTACTGAAGCAGACAGCCTCAGCTTTCTCCCCAAATCACCTGATTGGTTTAAACTGTTGACCTTTCTTCAGTTAGCTTTTCCACCAGGGCTTCTGCTATGCTGTGAGGATGGGTGAACATATTTAAGACACACAGAACAGTCCCTGACATACAGCATAGGCCACAAAAATGTTTGTGATGTATATAAATTCTTAACACACACATACACACACACACACACACACACACACACACACACGCAGGATATGATTAGCAAGAGGAAGTGGCCTGAACGCCACCTTCAGAAACCTTGATTCAGCAGTTTTGGGTGTTTTCTCTGCTCTGTGTGTCTACTTCTTGTTTCCCGGCATCCTTCTTCTGTTGCTATTTAAAGAATATGAAGAAACAAACCAATGCCAACCGAGTCAACTGTGAGTCACAGGATAAGGTAATACTGTCCCTCGGGGTCCCCAAGGCTGTTAGCTTTGGACCAAAGCAGCCTGTCACATCTTTCTCCCTTGGAGCAGCTGGTGGGTTTGAACCACCCACCTTTTGGTTAGCAGCCAAATGCTTAACTACTGTGCCACCAGAGATCCTATTTAGAGAAGGTTGTTGTTAGGTGCCATTGAGTTGGTTCCAACTCACAGTGACCCTGTACAGGGTTTCCAAAGCTGTGAATCTTTTTTGGGGGGAGGGGTACAGATGGCTTATGTGGAAGGACAGTCAAGAAAGGGGAAGTTGGAGATCAGTGTGGACAATTGGGGTTCAAGTCCATGTGGGCCCTTTGAGAAGTGTGTAGACTATTCCTCACAATTGGACCTCAGAAGAGGAGGGGCTGAGACGTGCCTGCATGGTGGGGTGGCAGTTCATGGTTTTGCAGAAATCCTCAGGCTGAGAAGCAGATGGGAGATGTCGCAGGAGCTTGAGGTAGTCTCAGTATATGGCACAGCCCAGCATAGCAGCCCTGAGTTTAGGTAGCCCGGAGAGGGTGTGGGGGGTGCAAAGGTGTGGTAAATCTTTATGGGAGCTGAAAGCCTCATCATTCTCCTGTGGAGCGCCTATTGTTGTTGTTAAGTGAGATAGAGTCCGTTCCAACCCGTAATGACTCAGTATATGATTTCTGAGAAGAGGCTCATGGATTTGAGCAACAACCTTGTGGTAAGCAGCCTGATATTTATCCTACAGAGCCACATTAGAGCCCTGTGTTTAGAGAATAAAAACATGTGACTACAGGAAGCCTGATTTGTAATCACTGCGCTACCAGAGCTCCTTTTAGAAATCAAGAGGCTGGGGCGTATTTGTGACTGGGCGTTCCTTGTCCCCTCTTTATCTTGGTTGAGACTGACCTTGGACCCCAGGAAGACAAACAGCCTCCCCCCCACTAGTGTCTTTCCACACAGATTTAGAAGACTTTTTCATCTTCCACCTTCTTCTACCCCAAGGCTTCTCAAGGAACTCCCTCCTGGTCAGAAAAAGAAATCATAAATATTGTAAATAAAGCCTTATTTATAAAAACAGATGGTGGTTTTCATCTTGTCTAGATGGGTCTGGTAAAAAGAGATGGGTATAAGATTCTTATGATTCAATAGTGAGTAATTGTTATCATGACTAATTGCGACTCACACAATTGTAAAAGTAGAAGTTTTGTAACAAAAATGGGGGAGTAGTTAATTTTTACAGTCCAGAAACAGAGGACCCTAGGATCATCAAGGGAGAAGAGCACAAGTGGAATGCAGGACCTTATCCAGAGGAGCAGTAACACCAGAGTAGAGACAGATGAGGACATGGAGAGAGGGAGCAGCTGAGGACTCTAGATTCATGGGAAGAGAGGGATTGAGAGTTGGAGGTCAGGAGGCAGATTTGTAGACTGTGTGCCCTTTGGTGGTTTAACTTATTATATATGTCTGGTGTTTAAAAAAAAAAAAAGCTAGAAAGAATATAGAGAAATACTGTTAATTGATGATACATGGAGGGGATTATATCATTGTAATGAAACAAGGTGTATGATTTGTTGAATGTAAAACTGATGAGCTGCCCTGTAAACTTTCACTCAATTCACAATAAAAACTTAAAAAAAAAAAAAAAAAAAAACAAACAAACACATGGTGGGTAACACTTGGTCCACAGGTTATCATTTGCTGGATCCCTGGGTGGCACAAATGGTTTGCACTTAACTACTAGCCAAATGTACCATCTGTCTGTCGTACTATGGGCTGTGATGCTAGAAGATGTGCCAACAGTGTCTCAAGCATCAGCAGGGTCACCATAGTGGACAGGTTTCAGCAGAGCTTCGAGACAAGGAAGAAGGACCTCATGATCTATCTGATACAGCACCAGAAAATGAGTCCCTCAGGTTGTAAGAAACTAAAATCTGCCTGGGAAAGAACTGTCTCCTCAAAGTACCATGAGTCTTAACAACGTAGATGGAACAGAGCTTCATGTCTCAAAATGAGAACAATCCTCTGAGAACATTCATTAATAATCAAAACATGGAATGTACAATGTTGTCAAAAGTGAAATGGAACACATAAAAATCGGTATCCTAGGCATTAGTGAGCTGAAATGAACTGGTATTGGCCATTTTGAATCTAACAATCATATGGTCTACTATGCTGGAAATGACTCATTGAAGACAATGGTGCTGCATTCATCATCAAAAAGAACATTTCAAGTTCTGTCTTGAAGTACAATGCTGTCTGTAATAGAATAATATCCAGATCAGCACTAGACTTTGAACTATCAAGGTTAGCAATTCAAACCCACCAGTTTCTCCTTGGAAGCCCTATACAGGGTCATAATAAGTCGGAACCGACTCAATGGGACTTAACAACAACATAAGGAAGACCAGATTATACGACTATTATTCAAATTTTCCCACCAACCACTGAAGCCAAAAGTGAGGAAATTGAAGGTTTTTACCAACTTCTGCCCCCCTGAAATTGATCAAGCATGTAATCTAGATGTGTTGATAATTACCAGTAATTCGAATGTGATTTTTTGAAAACAAAGGAAAATCAGCAGTTAGAAAATAAGGCTTTGGCGACAGAAATTATGCCGGAGAGTGCATGAAAGAATTTTTCAAAATTAACACTTACTCATTATAAATACCGTTTTTTTCAACAACATGAACGTCGGCTATGCATGTGGACCTCACTGGATGGAATACACAGGAATCAATTTGACTACGTCTGTAGAAAGAGCCGATGGAAAAGATCACAATCATCAGTCAGAAGAAGACAAAGAGCCAATTGTGGAATAGACCATCAATTGCTCTTATGCAAGTTCAAGTTGAATCTGAAGAAAATTAAACAAGTCCCATGAATCAAGATTGGAAGAAAACTTACAACTTGTGATGATATACAATGACATAGCTTACTAAATGAGGAAGACTTGAAATACCTACTAAAGAGGATCAAATACTTCAGATTGTACCTCAAATTAAAGGAAAAAAAAATCCTCACAACTGGACCAATAAGCAACATCACAATCAAAGGAGATAAGATTAAAGTTGTGAAGGATTTTATTTTATTTGGAAGTAGCAGGCAAGAAAATAAACAACATATTCCACTGGGTACCGAAGGAAAAAGGCCCAGCTGCATTGAAGGCATTGGTGAAAACAAGATTAACAGGAATAGACAGAATACAAATGGAGATGTCTCAATGGTTCAGCAAACTGATACAGAAAAAAAACAAAACAAAACAAAACTGATACAGAAAAAAACAAAACTGATACAGCACTAAAGGCATTCACTCATCAATAGCACGACATTTGGAAAACAGTTACCCGGTCAACCGATTCTTATTTCTGCCCATTCGAAAGAAAGGTGACTCAGCTGAACGCAGAAATTAGCAAATAATATCATTAATATCACATACCAGTAAATTTTGCTGAAGGTAATTCAAAAACAGTTGTAGCATGACATGACACGGAACTGCCAGAAATTCAAGCAGGATTCAGAAGAGGAAGTGAAATGAAGGATATTATAGCTGACATCAGATGAATCTTGGCTGAAAGCAGAAAACACCAGAAAAGTATTTACTTGTGTTTTATTAACTATGCAAAGGCGATTGACTGTCTACAAACTATGGATAACATTGTGAC
>NW_006408634.1:9244449-9248009 GCF_000296735.1 Chrysochloris asiatica
GTAAAGATTTACAGCCTCAGAAACCCTGTACAGGGTCGCTATGAGTCGGAACTGACTCCACGGCACATAACAACAACAACAACAACAAAAGGATTCTATATGGTCTGGTACCAGAGGAGGTCCTGGGAGTGTGGGTGGGTGGGATGGTGACACCAACCCTAGGGACATTCTGCTGTCAACATTCTCTTCAGATAATGTTGGTTTTCCCCCTGAGTCGGTTTGCTTGCTTCATCTGCTCCCTTTATTATCTCAAGAGTGATTGGCTTAAAACACACCCACTGCCAGACCACCCTGATTGCACCTGGTCTTGTCTGATCTTGGAAGCTAAGCAGGGTCTGGCCTGCTTAGTACTTGGATGGGAGACCACCTGGGAATACCAGGAACTGTAGGCTTTAGGAATCCTGGTGTGGCGCTGTAGGATAAGCATAGGATCGCAAGGTCAGTTTGAACTGAAAGGTCAGTGGTTCAAACTTACCAATAGCTCCTCAGGAACTGTATACTGCATCACTATGAGTTGGAACCAACTCAATGGCACTTAACAACAACTCTGAATGGTCTCTTCAGTATAGCAAAAAAACAAACAAACAAAAAAAAAACCATTCCCAAATGGAAAGACACCCACAGATATTATTGTACCTGTTTGCAGTTGGATCGGTTCCGACTCACAGGGGACAATATAGGACAGAGTAGACCCGCCCCATAGGGTTTCCAGGACTGTCATCTTTATAGAAGGAGCTTTGGTGGCACAGTGGTTAAGCCCTCATCTGATAACCAAAAGGTCAGCTGTTCAAACCCACCAATCACTGCACAGGAAAAACACATCGTAGTCAGCCTCTATAAAGACTGTTGTTATTACGTACTTTTGAGTCGATCCCAACTCATAGCGACCCAGTACAGGGTTTCTAAGGCTGTAAATCTTTATGGGAGCAGAAAGTTTCATAATTCTCCTGCGGAGTGGCTGTTGTTAAGTGCTGTCAAGGTAATTTGGGCTCACAGAGACCCTGTATACTGTTTTCGAGGAGCAGATGGTGGGTTTGAACTACCAACCTTGCCATTATCAGTCCAGTGCTTATCCTACAGTGACATTGCATTCTTGGAAGCCCAATGGGGCAGTTCTACCATCTTATAGGGTCGTTGTGAGGCGGAATCAACTGGATGCCAAAGAGAACAGATTGGCAGCTCTTTTCTCCCAGGAGGGATTGGTGGGATGAATCTTTTCCAGTAGTCGGCTAGCAGTTGAATGCTTAACAACTGCGTTACCAAGGCTCCGATCTATAGGTGTTTGGTGTTAAGTGCCTTCGAGTCAGTTCTGACTCATAGCAGCCCTGTATAGGGTTTCCTAAAAGTAGCTGATGGGTTTGAACTGACAGCTGGCAGTCCAGTGCTTATAGTACAGTGCCACACTGGGACTCCATCCATAGGTGTAGGAGTTAGAATCCACAGCCCGTAGGTCAGTGAGCACTGTGCAGCACATAATAGTTACACAGCACAGAAAGACAGACAACCTGGGACAGCAACTGGACTCACCATCCCGGGGCTCCCAGCCCTGGAACATGGGTCCTGGAAGAAGATATAAAACTCTGGTTCCAGCCTTGGGGAGCTGTCATGAAGGGGGACTGAGTGATTTAGATAAACCCAAACAGAGTCCTGGTGTGGCGCTTGTAGAGTCAGCTCTGGAATGCTGACTACAAAGTTGGTGGTACAATTCCACCAGCCCATCTTTGGAAACCCTAAACAGGCCCAACTATGAATAAAAGCTGACATGACAACACTTAACTACACAGCAAAGGGCCTGGGGCAGGAGTGAACACAGCCTCCCCAGAGCAACCCGAGTGGCCACTTCCTTTCCCCACAACTTCTCCTTCACAAGGTGTTGACTCAGCAGATTTTCAGCCTGCTGGACTTTGATCTGGCAATAGCCTGGTTCTCTAGCTCACTTCCTTCTTGAGCTAGGTTGATCAACATTTGTTGTTGTTAGGTGCCATTGAGTTGGCGTTGACTCATAGTGACCCTATGCACAACAAAACAAAACACTGCCTAGTCCTGGACCATTCTCACAGTAGTTGTCAAGTTTGAGACCCTGATGCCACCACTGTGCCAATCTATCCTGTTGGGGTCTTTGTCTTTTTAGCTGATCCTCCACTTTACATACCATGACATCCTTCTCCAGGGACTGGTCCCTCCTGATAATATTTCTGAAGGTTGAGAGACCAAGTCTCACCATCCTGACTCTACTTCCTCTAACACAAATTTGTTTGGCATAGCTTCCAGCCTCACAGCAACACGCAAACCATCACAGTATGACAAACTGACAGACGACTGGTGGGTCCAACCTAGCAACAGACAACTCAGTGAGGCACCCAAATCCCCCTCATTTGCCTCGTAGTGAATCTGAATCAGGATGGTGGGAGTCAGTCCCCAAACCGGGAAAGCTAGACAATGGCAGGTAACGTGGAATATGGGAGCTGGAGAGAAAGAGAAGGTTGTCAGGGAGGACTTTCTGGAGGAGGCAACAACCCTGAAGCAAGGTAGAATGGGAACTGGGACAGTCTTTTAAAAACAGGCTGGGTCAAAAAAACAATGAGATATCATCTCACACTAGCAGGAACAGTGAAGTTCCAAAAAGCAAAGGACAACAAATGCTGGTGAAGGTGTGGAGAGACAGGGACCCTCCTGCATTGCTGGTGGGACTGTAAAATGGTTCAACCTCTCTGGAAAATGGTATGGTGCTTTCTCAGAAATTTGGAAATAGAAATATCTTGTGATTCAGCAATTCCTCTACTTGCTATACATCCACAAAAAATACAAGCGAAAATGTGACCGACCCAGAATCCTCTACCCAGCAAAGCTGTCAATCAAATATGACGGTGTAATAAAAACACTTCAGGATAAACATAAGCTAAGGGATTTTGCCAAAGTCAATCGTGCTATGAAAAACATCCTAAGGGAAATTATGTGGACTGAGAACCAACAGAACAGAAAACAACCAGAGAATGACGTACGTGGCAGCATCACCCTGAACTCAATCGACAAATGGAAGAGTCAAGAACAGAATAAAATTATAAGAACAGAAGATCTGGGAGGTCAGTCTATGATCAAAACAATTACAATGTGAAAGAAGGTAAACACAGAGGAACAGAGATCCAGGTGGTGATAATGTCAGGTAGATCACAGGATAAAATAGACTGTCTTAAATGGAGGGAAGAGTTAATGGAATATAAGGTAACCACAACAATGGGGTTGGGATGGGGGGTTTAGTTCGGGTATTGGGGAGGACAATACAAGAAGAGGGATGAGGTGGAAGAATAAGGTAGATAGGGGGACACTGAGACAGGTCTGCATGGGCTAAGTGGGACATAGGAAATAGTGATGCATGCTCAACCTTGGAACAACATGGCTCTGTGATACAGGGATCTAGGCATAGTTTGAAGAGGGGAAATAATACTAAAATGCTTGACTGTTTTATGAATATTGGTTTCCTTGCCTACTATTGTAAAATAGACACTTGAGTGGAATAGAAAGGAATGTCTGGAAATATGATTACAGAAAACTTATAAGCC
>NW_006408634.1:9249504-9250750 GCF_000296735.1 Chrysochloris asiatica
AAATAAATAAAGTACTTTGAAAGTTTTTAAGCAAAGAACCCTAATTGTAAAAGTAAGTTATTATGAATACCACACATGTCTCATGCTATAAGATCTGCTTAATCCACCCTGTTCTAAGAAGCCAAAGAGGACTTTTTTCCACTGTTTAGTTTATCCTTTTGGTTAAGTGCCATGTCTGCTCCGCTTTGCTGTCGCTCCATAGAAACCAAGCATATGTATCTCTGCTAAAACTATCCAAGTCCAAACACCAGGGACCACCTCAAAGGGTCCCTTGGAGATGCTCCCACTTATCTCTCCATCTCTCTCCAAAGATTTAGGATGACCCCAGTGGTGTGCCAGAAAATGTTTAACAAACAGCTCTCTAGAGAAAAGGTCCTGATGTGTAATGCTTACCAATTTCTTGGTATAAATACTCCCATCATGGCTGTTTCAAGTTATGAAAATTATATCATTGGACGGAGAATTGGGAAGCTATGTGGAGTAGCAGGCCATTACATAGTATTTCTTCATAATTCACCAGCAGCTCTGTGGGAGAAAGGATGTGGCAATCTGTTTACATAAAGATTGTTGTTGTTGTTGTTGTTAAGTGCTGTTGAGTAGGTTCTGATTCATAGCAATCCTGTATCGGGTTTCCAAGTGGCTGGTGAGTTTGAACCTCCAACCTTGTGGTCCAGTGCTTATCCTACAGTGCCACACCGGAACTCCACTTAGGGAACCCTATGGGGCACTTCTACACTGTCATATAGAGTATGAGTTGGAATTGATTTATAGCATATAGCAACACCAACATTACTTTTGTTTTAAAATACAATTTAATCACATAGCTCTCATACAGTTAAATTGTTTAAAATAATGGTTTTGCAAAATTCCTGAAATTTTAACAATCGGCACTTACAAGTCTGTCTGATGCAGTTCTGGTCCAGTTCTATGTGACTTTCACTTGCACACCAAGACAAATAGGCTGTCTGTATGCTGAAGAAAGTGAGAAGTACTTGTTGTGGTGGTGGTTGTGTGCTGTCCAGTTGGTTCCAACTTGTGCTGTATAATATAAACTCTTTCCTTACAAAACTCTCAGGTAAATCTATTAAAGCTATGATTTACTGAGCAGTGACCAATGTCAAAACTAAGCTAGAAGGCAGAGGAGAAAGGGATTTATTAAAGCAGTTCATAAAGGTCACCTCTCAGCAACCAGAAAAGGCTAGAGCGTGGATTTCAAAGGGCAGAGAGGTGATTCTGTACAGTTTGT
>NW_006408634.1:9251521-9258681 GCF_000296735.1 Chrysochloris asiatica
TCAAGATGTACTGATAATTACTGACAATTGGAATGTAAAGGTTGGAAACAAAGGATCAGTAGTTGGAAAATATGGCCTTGATGATAGAAATGATGCTGGAGATCGCATGATAGAATTTTCTAAGACCAATGACTTCTTCATTGCACATAGCTTTTTTAAAACAACATAAAAGATGACTACACACATGGATCTCATCAGCTGGATTACACAGAAATCAAACGGACTACTTCTGTGGGTAGAGATGGTGGAAAACCTCCATATCGTCAGCCAAAACAAGGCCAGGGGCCAACTGTGGATCAGACCACAATCAGTTGCTCATATACAGGTTCAGGCTAAAACTGAAGAAAATTCAAGCAAGTACACAACAGTCAAAATCTGACCTGAATTTAGAGACCATCTCAAGAACAGATTTGATGCATTAGACTCTAATGACTGAAGGCCAGAAAAGTTGTGGGATAACATCAAGAAAATCAAATAGCAAGAAAGCAAAAGGTCAGAAAGAAGGAAAAAACCAAAATGGATGTCAAAAGAGACTCTGAAAGTTGCTCTCTAGCATAGAGATGCTAAAGCAAATGAGAGACAGTAAAGAAAACAGGGGCTAAGACTGGCCATATTCCATAGATGCCCTATGACCTTGAGAAGAGGATGGACTGGCTGGTTTGAAGTTCAGGGAGATGTGTGATCTCCTGAGCCCATAGACACTGACCTAGCCACTGGGGGCTAGAGTTAAGAGTGAAGCAGTCAGCTGGTTTGAAGAGTGGGGAGGCATGAGAGAACTCCCAAACTTGCAGATAGTACCCATTTGATCTAGCTTGGATGGCTTGCTGACGAGAATTCAACCAGATGAATATTTAAAAGTATGATACAGGGAGCAAGCGTAGAAAGTTACAATCTGATCAACTGGGCCTTTGATTATGGATGAAGCTACCCCAAATTCTAACTGAAAGGGAAGAATTTGTCATATCAAGGATCAAGCTTGCCTCCTCAGAACACTGGATTGATAGGGAAGGGCAATTGAGTCTTTGGCTACCAAAATTGGGGGGCTATAAAGGCATGAAGTGGCTGACTTACAAGTTTTCATGAGGGTGCTTAGTGTCAGAATGAGGGGGGTGGGTAAGACAGACTCCTCACTGAAGAGGTTTCTTCTTGTCCAGATGGGTCTGGTGATGATGGGGATAAGATTTTATGATTCAATTGTGAGTGATTTTTATCAGGACTAATGGCGATCATCACAAGTATAAATGTAGAGGAAGTGTAACTAAAATGGGGGAGCAGTTAATCTGTCATTTCAGGAACAGAGGACCCTAGAACCATGAAGAGGGAAGAGCATTAGAGGAGCGAGAGATCCTGACCAGAAAAGCAGTGACATCAGAGATGGTGGCAGAGGCTATGGCAGAGAGAGACACAGCAACCGAGAACTAGAGGCTCATGGACTTAGAAAGACCTGCGGGCAAGAGATAAGCTCACAAAATGTGCCCTTTGGATGTTTAAAGGAATATATATTTTCAATATGGTATGTGTACATTTAAAAAAATTATAATAGAGGTAAATACTGTTAGCTGATGGTGCATGGAGGGGATTGTAATCATCAAAATGATTTGTTGAATGTAAAACTGGTGATCTGCCCTGTAAACCTTCACTTACTCAATTCACAATAAAAGCTTTAAAAAAAAAAAAGAAAAGAAAAAGGCTGGGACCAGACAATTCAGCAATTAATTTAAAACGAAGTTGAAAAGGTAGGGAAACTAGAAGAAGGGAAACGGAACAACCAGAATGGAAATCATGAAAATGTCCATGCATTGTGAAGAGTGTAAATGATGTCACTGAGCAACTTGTGTAGATATTGTTGAATGGGAACCTAAACTGTAATGTGAGCACTCACCAAAAACAGTAATATGTATTTGTATTTTAAATTAATTTAATAAGTAAATTAAAATTAAATAAGGAGGCAAATGTTGGAGAACTTGGAGTAGGCAGAGTGTGAGGTGGGAGAAGATAGTGCCCTTAATGGGTCCTTAGTGACTTGTGAGCAAATAGGGTCAACTCTGAGGATACAAAGGGAGGCGTTAGGTGGGGGAAGAAATGAGGTCAGCTTGGATGTGGGGAGTGGATAAGGAGGGCCCATGAGCAAAGAGAGATACAGAGATATTAGATAAAGTGGAAAGAATGAGAAGGAGGAGACGCTTGTTCAAGAGAGCTCAAGAAAACCAACAATTAATTACAGAGAAAGGAAATCTACACAAGGAGGCAGAGACGGAGTAAGTGGAGAGGTGGGAAGACATCAGAGGCGAATCTTGAGTATGGCAGATAAGATATGAGCCCCAGACCTCACGTGATTACTCAGAGCTTAGAATGTAGGGAATCCAAACTTGAGATACACCACACATAACATACATACAGGATTTCAAAGACTTAGTACAACTATAATGAATAATAATCATGTAAAAGCTCTCACTAGTAAAGTTTTATATTGATTGCATTTTTAAATAATTTTTATATATTGAGTAAAACATTACTAATGGTATCTATTATGATGACATGTTAAATATATATCAATATAAATTGGTCTTATATACTAATATAATCTAATTACGTAGATATTAAATAAATATGCAATATTAATAGCATTCATAGCACTGTTGTTGTTAAGTGCCATTGAGTAGGTCCCAACTCATAGCGACCCTGTATAGGGTTTCTGAGGAGGGACTGGTGGGTTAGCACCATGGACCTTTTGGTTAGCAGTCCAGTGCTTATCCTACAGAGCCATAGCCGGATCCCTTCATAAGACTATCTAACATATTTATTACATTATATTATATTCATAAGGAGCCTAGTGTGACAATGGTTAAATGTTCAGCAACTAACCCAAAGGCTGCGCGTTTGAACTCCCACCCACCGCCCCCGCCACAATAGCTCCAAGAGAGAAAGATCTAGCGATCTGCTGCCATAAAGATAGTTGTTGTTGTTGTTAAGTGCTGTAGAGTCAATTCCAACTCATAGCGTCCCTGTCGGTATAGGGTTTCTGAGGAGTGGTTAGTGAGTTTGAATCACCTACCTTGTGGTTCACACTAACCTGCCATCACGTGCTTATCCTACAGTGCCACACCAGGCCTCGGCCACAAAGATTACAGCCTAGGAGACCCTATGGGGACAATTCTACTTTTATCACATGGCGTCACTATGAATCAAAATGGACTCAACAGCAATTACATTCCCTCCTGTAGACTTACTAATTTGTGTGATATTACTATATATATTAATGTGTTAATATACATTATATAACTATGTCTTATTTATCACTTATAAAACATGTCTTGTATTTTATGTTATGTGTTGTTGTTGTTGTGAAGTAGCGTCGTCTGTTCCAACCTATAAGGACCCTGTATAGGTTTCCGAGGAGCGGCTGGTGAGCTTGAACCGCCGACCGTGCGGTTCAAACCAACTTTGTAGTACTGCACACTAACCCACAGCCTCACACCAGGACTCCATATGTTGTTACATATAAAATATATGTTATACTTTCTATATTACATATATAAAATATTGTTATTGCTAAGGACAGTCAAGTGGGTTCTACTCAAAAGCAACCCTGTGTAGTGTTTCCAAAGAGCAGGTGGTGTGTTTGAACCACCGACCCTGTGGTTTGCAGTCCAGTGCTTCTTCTATGTTGTTGTTGTTAAGTGTTATGGAGCCATTTCCGACTCTCATAGCAACCCTGTATAGCGTTTCCTAGGAGCTGTTGGTAAGTTTGAACCGTTGACCTTGAGGTTCAAACCAACTTTGCAATTCAGTGCTTAACCCTACAGTGTCACACCAGGACCACAAAAATATAATTATGTAATTCATGTCAATAAATATTAATGTATCAGTAATCCATTGTTGTTGATATAACCTTTAATAATTAATTATATTACTTAATATTGTTGTCAAGTGCCATCGAGTTGTTTCCAATTCACAGCAGTGCTATGTAGGGTTCCCAAGGAGCAGCTGGTGGATTTGAACCACTGATCTTGCGGTTAGCAGTCCAGTGCTTATCTTACAGTGTGACACGAGAACTCCATATTATTAAATGTATTACTATTATTACTTCATCTGTTCCTTTTTCCTTTAACTATACATGTGGCTTTCATCACACTTCTATTGGAGAGCACTGGTCCGTACAATATTTCTAGCCAATCCTCACGTCTTGGAGGCTATGTATTCATTTTTAAACAGCTTTAAGGTACAGGTGTGGATTCGAGATAGAAATGCTTTATGTACTAGGATAACTGTTGTTGCAGGGAGAGGAACGGAATCATTGAGATGAAACTAAGCATATAATTTGTTGAATATAAAGCTGATGATCTTGTCTGTTAACCTTCACTCAATTCACAATAAAACGTTTTTTTAAAAAAGGTTGGCGTCCAAACCTCCCAGCTCCTCTCTGAAAGAAACATTTGACAGTCTGCCACCCGAGGATTTACAGCTTTGGAAACCCTGTGGAGCCGGCCTGTAGGGCCCTGAGGGTCACTGAGAGGGAATCCACTTAGTGGCGATGGTTTGGGATTTTCATGTTTGATTTAATTCTCCTTATCCAATCTTGGAGTTCTGGTTTGGTGCTGTAGAATAAGTACCGGACTGCTAAAGCCCAAAGTGGCAGTTCAAATCCAGCAGCCAGAAAAAGGTAAAAAGAATCCGTGGGGTTTTTTGTTTTTTTTTTTTGGCTTTTTATTGTGAATTGAGCGAAAGTTTACAGAGCAAATTGGTTTTCCATTCAACAACTTATAACCTTTTTTTATTATGTTTCTCTAGGTTGTTTTTTCTTTCAGAATTATTCATATTATACAAGATCTTCAAACATTTCTGACTACTATAATTCACCATTAAAGAAGCCATGTAATTAGAGAAAATAAAATTATTAAGATGAAATAAGAGGTCAGATTGTCCTGTATTCTATATATCATAACAACACACACAAATAAAACTGATAATCTGTCGTAAACTTTCAATCAGTTCACAATAAAAAGTTAAACAAACAAACAAAAAATATTTCAAATGTTGGTGGTTACAGCCATCCAGGGGGGCTTCTAATTGGAGTCATTTCAATGTTAATGAAGCACTTGAAAGAGGTTGAGTCTTTATTAAAGGACTTCCCATTTTAGCTAAGTGTCCCTGTTCTAATGATGAATAGTTGCTCCGTATGGTTTTCATTGGCTGATTGACTGATCCCAGTCTGTGAGATCGGCTGAAAGCTGCCCAGGCAACAGGCAAGCTTCAACTAACAGACAGGTGATGGCTGAACTTGAGGAACATGGTAGAGAATCGAATTTGGGTCTCCTGTATTGTTGTTGTTGTTGTTGTTGTTAAGTGCCATTGAGTCAATTCCAACCCATAGCGACCCTGTATAGGATTTCTGCAAAGCAGCTGGTGAACTTGAACCACCAACCTTGTGATTCTAACTGACTTTGCAGTACAGCGTATTAACCCACAGCACCACACCAGGACTCCTATAAAAGACAAGAAGACTACCACTGACCCACAACTATCCTTAAGACTGTCCCTAAGTTTAGAATAAAATCTCTGTCTCTTTCTCTCTCATACACACACAAATTACATTAGCTAAACAAAACCATTTTACTCAATTATAAACACTACATATCAATTTAATTTTTTAAAAAAAAACTTTCATTATAAGATCATGCAGGCTAGTTTCAAAAAAATTTTTGTTGTTTCCCCAAAAGATCCCATATATAGACACCAAAGTTTATTAGTGGCTGCCAGGAGTGGGAGGCAAGTTTAGGAAAGAGTAAGTTCTGTTTATGGTGATGGGAAATTTGGCAACACATACTCATGAAAATTGCACATGATGAATGCAGTTGATGTCACTAAATTGTACACATAAAAACCATTACATTGGTAAATGAATGTTCATGGAGTGGAGTCACTGTAGCCCTGTAGCCCCTCAGAAAAGACGCCGGGGCAGCTGTTATGGGTCTAGTTGAGGCTTTCATGTAACCCAACCCCAAACATTTGCTACTTGACCTCTCCAAGGCCCCCTGAGACAGGGCCAGGCTAAGAGGTCACTTGGAAGATGAAAGCATTGATCCCAAGACCTTGCCCATTTTATTGTAAACAGACCACCATAAAATGTCTATATTTTACTTCCTTGTACAATCGAACTGCTTATATCCACCTTGAAGGATGACTTTTCCCTGGGAGCAGAGGAGAATACCAGTTCTTGGGAGGGGCTGGAACCAGAGTACTTAAGAACCACACCTGCGTGACATCTCATACTAAATCTTGTCTGCTTCTACCAGAGGCCTTTGCGGTAGAATCCATCTTGAAGAAATGTTGCACACCCACCCTGTTAGCATGTCCCCTCCTAAACCGGCCATTTCCCAGAAAATTCAGTCTATCCCTATGAAAAAATACGATGCCTTTCCCTCACCCAAAACTCAGCAAAGTCTTTGTTTGGGAGACAAGCCGTTAAGCGTTGCGTTACACCCGCCCACCTCCGCTTGCCTGCCTATTTCTTATAATAAACCTTTGGAAACTCTGCCTCACCTCACTATTCTCAGTCAGTAAAAAGCAAGATCCCTCTTTTGTAGGACAGAGGTGGGATTAGCATGCCTGGTACCAATATGAGCATATATTTTTACAACTTTTTTTTTAAGGATCACTAATTACATGGTTTGATTTCTAGAATATTCCTTTTTTTTTAAGAGTTGAATTTTAGATACCTATCCAGTTGACCATTGTAGGGACAAAAGCTGAACACTCCAAAATGGTCACACTAATGTCAAACCAAGGAAAACCCCCTGTCATTCCCCCTCTAATATGTATCTCTGACCCTCCACATGAAACTGTGTTCCAATGGACTAGCTACATATCTACTAGGAAGTAGCAGACAGCTGACACTGGGCTGTTTGTCTGGTTTTCCTCATCTCAGTTGAAGCTAGGATCTCCTCATATCACCCCACTCCCTTCTATCTTGAAATATGAGGCTTATTAAATATTATAAAAGGGACCCACAAGCCCCTCCCAAAAACTTGACCAGCCTGCCAACCACCACTGGAAACAAATGCTGTTCTCTTCTCTGCTTGAAAACCATCTTTTTCTGCAATAATGTCTCTTGAACTGACTCCTGGTGTCTTTTTCAGTCTCTCGACGAATACCCACAC
>NW_006408634.1:9258813-9271569 GCF_000296735.1 Chrysochloris asiatica
TCCTTCTTCTTCTTCACTTTTTATGGTGAATTGAGTGAAGATTCACAGTTTTACATTCAACAATCATATGTTTCATTTCAATTATTGCAATCCTCTCAATAGAACATGACAAAATTATTGAAGTGGGGGACAGGTTAGTGGCTCCCTGGGATAAGTAGAGACAAAACGGGGGAGGAAGTAAGGTGATGGTGGGTGTAACTACAAAAGAACATCCACAGAGATCCTAACAGCCGATGGAACATTCTGTATCTTGCCTGTGTCAACATCAATATCCTGGCTATGATGTTGCACAGTGATTGTGCAAAATGTTGTCATTGGGGGAAAGTCCCTGGGTGGTGCAATGCTTAACTACTTGACTACTAATCAAAGGATTGGTGGCTTAAACCCACTCAAAGGTGTCTCGAAGAAAACCTTGGAGATCTGTTTGCAACAGGAGTCCAGTTGTACTCTGCACACAGGAGTTTCCATGTATTGGAATTAACTCATCAGCAATTGTTTTGTTACTGTTTTGGCTTTTATCATTGGGAGGAATTTGGCTGAGTATCCATAGCCTCTCACTATTATTCAATATGTTAACCCAACTGTGTTATTGCTATTAGGTGCTCTCAAGTGAATTCTGACACATAAGGACCCTGGAGCCCCATAGAGTTTCCGAGGATGTAATATTTATGTGAGGAGATAGCTGGATTTTTCTCCCAAGGAGTGCATCTGAACTGCCAACCTTACAGTTAGTCAGGTACTTTAACCACTACTCCAGGCTCCAAAAGGAGTCCCTTGTGCTACACCCCACATCAGCAAGCTAAAACCTAAATTTCTATTTCCAGAAATGCCTATCCTTCCCAGGAGTTTAAATCCAAATCAATCAATTGACTCTTCTGAAAATGGAAACCCAAGCTAGCCAATCAGAACTTGGAAACTCAAAGTAGCCAATCAGGACTTGCCTGTCCCTATAACCCCAAATAAGGAAAGAAAATTCCCCGACCCCCGCTCCCCCCAGCTGTTGCAGACCATGTAAGACTGGTCAGAGGTTCGAGGCCCTATAGGCCCGAGTGTAACAAATGAGGCCACTGGCAGTTAATGGCAAATTGTTTTCCATCTTAATATTCAGTTACATGTATTAATTTAATACACGGAGCCCTTGATAATCCACAGATAACTGTGATATTTTCCTAAAGCCTAAGACTAAAAGTTGCAAGGTCAAGCCTTTCTCCAAAAGAATTAACTAAAAATATCTTAGCTACTTCTCGGTTCTTTGTTCTATAGACAAAAAACCCATCCTCCCTAATCCTTTTCCAGGTGCAGCCCATTCACCTGGGTCTCCAGTCTTCCTGCAGACCTGGCTCAGGAAGCCGAAACAGCAGGACTCCGCCCAAGCTTTTGTCCTTACCTCTCACCTTCCCCCACCTGAGCTCAGGGGCTATAGATATGTTCATTGGGCCTGAGAATCCAAGTTGCTGGCCTGGGATTCGAACCAGCGAAGTACGATGTAAAGTTACCTGAATGTCTGGAAAAGTACTGATGTTAGCTGTACCTTGCCTAAGTCCCTCCCAGCCTGGTGTGAAGTTCCTCCCCTAAATAAAACAGAGGCCTGGGCCTCCCCAGGTGTGCATCATGGGTTGGAAGGCATGCAGTAAAGATTGCAGGGCAGTGAGTTGCTGCCTGCAGAGGCCACGATGCCTGTACTCCCAAGCCTGCCCACCAGTGATGTATCCACCCTGGCTTTGGGGTGCCTCATTGTCTCCCTTCTTCTGTCTATCTGTGTATTCTTTTGCTACATCTACCGCCGTCAGGTATCTCCTCCTCATGAACCGAACCCCTATGTTGAGGCAGGTCCCCGACACCCAGTCAATCCAAAATGTGCCCCCACAGAGTTTCTTTGTGCCTGTGCCTCCTCCTTTATAAAAACCCTTGTGCTTATATCATTACGCGTGCTCCAGAACTCTTGTCCAACTTCCAGACCGGAGGGTCAATGGTTCTTGTATTGGAAAGCAAAGTTTATGAGTCTATATACAGATTGAATATCGTCAACGTTTAATTTTAATACTGGCATGAATCTACAACGATCTCAAAATGCAGCGTTTAGTTAAATAAGAATCAAACAAAACAGCATTCACAAAAGCAAAAGTAAAATTTCCTTACCATCAGCTGTGGACTAAATGTACGAGGGGGGCTTCAAAAATTTGTGGGAAAATCGTTATCTTTTAATCCCATTTTTCTACAAACTCTTTGAAGCCCCCTCTTATCTGTCGGGCTAATGCTTTCCCACCTCAGTCATAATTACTCTTTCTTCCTCACACTTTCTACCATAAGCATATAAACTTCCTTTACTTAATATACCCCCCAATTCAATAACATTTTAACAAGGCTTTTAAAAAAAAACAATTAAAAGTTTAAATAGGCCTATGTACTTTCAAAACTTTTTAATAATGTTGACATTTATTTCTTGTTGGCAGTAGTTGTTTTAATTTCTATAAAACCTATTAATTATTATTACCTGAATTTCACATAATTGACATACCCTATGTAGTTTAGATCTTTCAACCCCCACAGATCAAGGTATCTAATATCATCTGAAAGCAGCAAACTCCATTGATCAAGTTGTGCTTTCACTGAATCATGAATAATCTACTTGAAATTCAAAAATTTACCAACCTTTTTCAACATTGATCACAAACAGACTTGATACCAGAGCTTTAAAGTTTTGGGGAAAAGAGTTTGCTAGGCTTATGTATTTTTGCTTGGTCCCAAAAAGAGTAACTTCTGGGGTACCTGTTAACATTTTTTCCCTAATCCCCCTTAAAATAGATACATAATTATTTAAAATAAAAAATGTAAACTCTTTACTTAAGGAGCATTGAGTTTCTATTAAAGGAGAAAGAAAAACTTGGGAACAGATAGTGATGATGACTGGACAACGTAATGAACAAAATTAATGTCACTGAATTGTCCATATTAAAAAAAAAAAAAAAAAAGGTTTACGCTGTTGTATTGACAAATGTTTTGATCTGTATATTTTTGCTACAATTAAAAAGAAAAAAAAAAGTCTAAATGCCAAATGCTTTGCTATATATATTTATTTACCACAACAATAAAGCTATTTTTAAAGTCCTTTAGTATATTATCTCAAATAAAATGCACCATATTTGAACATCATTACTCTAAAGAATTTGTATGTATCTATATATTACATAAAACACATCAGTGGATATGGATATTCATTCTATATACATTGGTAAGCCTTGGATGGAAAGAAAAATTGGGCATCCACAGTTGGTAGGTGGCATTGAGCCATTTCCACTCATCAGTGACCCCATGTGATAAGAGTAAACTACCCTATTGGGTTTTTTTGGCTGGGATGTTTATGGGGAGCAGATCTCCAGGTCTTTCTCCCTCAGAATTGGGTTTGAACTGCCAGCCTTTTGGTTAGAAGCTAACCAACCACTTAACCATTATGTGACCACGGATCCTTGCGTGTCCATAGAAAAACAAATTAATCTTGGAAGTGAGGAAAAGCTAGAGGAATTAGCCTGGAAGAAGAAGGATAGATGAATCTGAGAAAGGTTAAAGGAATGAATGAGCACAAACCAAAAAAAGACCATCATCCAGGGATGAGTTAAAGCAAGAAGGAATGGTGGAGCCAGAAAGGAAGATGGTGCACCAGGTGGATGGTGGTACGGGTGGCCTCCCCTTACACTGTCTCGGTCTTTTCTGTCACAGTGTTCACCGTGGAGCTCTGTGTGTAGGACTTGCTCTCCCTGCACACGGACTCCTCTGTCAAAACATTCTTGAGCATGGAACGGAAGGATTTACGGCACAGGGTCTGGAAACCCCTCCCAGCGGCCACATAGATGATGGGGTTGATGCAGCAGTTGACATAAGCCAAGGAGACACTCAATGCATCTATCTTCCTCGCAAATTTGAAAGTATCTGAGTCATTGCTGTTCAAGGCCATTATCATGCCGATGACCTGATAGGGCAGCCAGAAGATAAAGAAGCTGCTGACCACAGCCACCACCACCTTGAGGGTCTTCATGGAGCGTGTGGCCTTGCGGCTCCATGTGCGCAGGAGGAGAAAGGTGTAGCAGATCGAGAGGGTGATCAGGGGCCATAAGAAACCCACTATTAACCGTGTGCTGGCCACCGTCACCTCCTTATGTTTATTTTTACTATAGTTGAGACCACACACGGTCCTGGGTGGAAAATGATCCTCCTGTGCTGACCGGTACAGGAAAGAAGGGATGGTCAGCAGCAGGGCCAGGACCCAGGCCACTCCACAAGCCATCCAGGCCAGACGAGCCCCTCGGTAGTTCTGACACCAGATGGGATTGAACACCAGCAGAAAGCGGTCGGCACTGATGGTGGCCAGGAGCAAGATGCTGGCGTACATGTTGAGCAAGATGAGGGAGGGCAGGATATGGCAGGCAGCCTCACCAAAGGGCCAATGGTTGTGCAGAACGATCGAGGTAAACAGGATGGGTAATGCCAGACAGGAGAGGAGGTCAGCCACTGCCAGGTTGAGAAACCAGATGGCATTGATGGTCCGCCTGGCCTCGGACCCTGTCACCCAGACCACCAAGGCATTGCCTGGCACTCCCACCAGGAAGACGAGAGTGAAGATGACAAGAGCAATCATGTCCAGAGTCTGGATCTCCGGGGGGGCAGGCGTACCATCCACGGGATCTATGTGATCTGTCGGGTAGTCATACGCATAATCAGGGCTGTTAGTGGTCCTGTGTTCCTGGGTGGAATCAGAGAGGTAGGAAAGATATAAGTCTGAGGACTCCTGGCTTTGGATCCACCACACCACCTCTGTGAGCCCCAGGTGTCTACCAGGAAATGGAAGCAGGGGCTGCTGGGGGTTCGGCGCCAACTGTAGTGGTCATACCAAAAAAAAAGAGGAAAAATCTCAAGCACGCTGCTGTTGCGTGGGTTCTGATTCATGATGGTCCCACGTGTGTCAGAGCAGAACGGGTCAGCAGGCTTTTCTTGCCTGTCATTTTTACAGACCGAACTCCATGGCACGTAACAGCAACAACACTCTTTACAGAAACAGGTGGCACCACTAGGTGGGTTTGAACTGCCAACTTTGAGCTTGGTAGTCAAGTGCAAACTGCTTACACCACCCAGGAACCATCCCCATTGCCCCATGCAGTTTCTAAGGATATAATCTTCATAGAAGCAAACTACCTCATCTCTCTCCCATGGAATTATTGGTGGTTTTGAACTTCCAACCTTTGAGGTTAGCAGCTGAGTGCTTAACCACTGTGCCACCAGGGTTTCTCCCTAGCAACCATTTTTTGTTGTTGTTGTTAAGTGCTGTCAAGTTGGTTCCAACCCATAGCGATCCTGTATAGGGTTTCCAAGGAGTAGGTGGTGAGCTTGAACCATTTGAGCTTGCAGTTCAAATGGCTTTGCAGTCTGGCGCATTAACCCACAGCACCACACCAGGACTCCATACCAGCTATTAAAATATCAAAATGCTTCCACACTGATTGGTCAGAATTCCCATTCTGACAATGCCATGGTGATCTTGAAGTTCACGGGTGTCTCATGATCCAGAAACCAAATGGTTAGTGCGGAGCCCTACTATAATGCTGGAAAGTCCCCCCTCACCCCTTCCCCACCACATGGTGCAAACGATTCACAAGCTCACTGCTAACTGAAAGGGTGAAGCTTCAAGTCCATCTAGAGGTACCTTAGAAGAAAGACCTGGTGATCTCCTGAAAAATCAGCCATTGAAAACCCTATGGAACACAGTTCTACTCTGACACATATGGGGGTACCATGAATTGGAGTTGACTCTATGGCAACCGGTAAACTGTATTGTATGACCACTATCCATCCTTATTGGTCAATCAATGCCACACATACAATCCTACAGGACAGAGTACCACTGCTCCTTATGGTTTCCAAGATGTAAATCTTCTGTGGTCAGTTGGCATAATATAGTCCACAAAGATAATGTTCTACATTCTGCTTGGTTGGGTAGTGTCTGGGTTCTTGCAAGCTTATGAGCGACTGTGTAAAGTGCAGCTATTGGTTTCTCCATGTGCGGAAGAGAGAAGAGTGTTAAGAATTGAAGAGGTCTGGAATCAATTAGTCCAGTGGACTCATGGACCATGTGATCATCTGTCTCCATGACTCTGAGATCAGAAGAAACTAGATGGTGCCCAGCTACCACTACCAACCATCCCAAAAGGGATCACGTTAGAGGGTCCTGGATAGAGTGGGAGAAAATGTGGAACAAAACTCAAAATTATTTAATTAGAAAAAAAAAAAAAAGACTGGGTTTATTGGTCAAAAAGAGACTGGAGGAATTTGGACATTGGATACTCAAATGGGGGGTGGGGGACTACAAAGGCAAGAAGTAACTGGCTTACAAGCTTTCAAGGGGGAACCTAGTGCTAGGGAGCATGGAGGAAGGCAGAATCTCCAGTAGGTACTACTCAATCTGTCTGGGTGGAGCAGATGAAAGGAAATACAGATGGGTAACTCGTGATACTGTAGTGAATAATGCTTATCAGGAGTGATTATGAGTGTTGGAAATGCAAAGGTAGACGTTTTGGAACAAGGAAGGGAGTGATTAATTCTCCAGGATAGGAGCGGAGGTCTCTAGGACCATCAACGGAGAAGAGCCAAGAGGGGGACCCTACCCAGAGAAACAGAGATGCCTGAGATGGAGACAGAGACGATGACGTGGAGTGATGAAGCGACTGGGGACTTTGGACCCAGTGAAAGGGACTGTGGGCCGAAAACTGGGGGTGGGGGGGGCTTAGGGGACGTGTAGGGGGCGGGTTTCTGAGATATACCCTTTGAGTGGTTGATGACGCATGGAGGGGATTGGAACCATGGCAATGAGATGATATACAATGGAATGAATGTAAAACTAAAGTTCTCTCATGTAAACTACCATATAATTCACAATAAAACATTAAAAAAATAAATTAATAAATAAAAAAGAGGCTGGAGGAACCAGAGACCATGGCCTTCAACCACCCTTCAGGTCTGGAAAGAGACTCACCCTTGTGGCCAAATTTTTAGTCAAACAATCAATAAATGTATAGGAATGGGACAATACAAGCAAGGTATGCTCACCATGGGAATGGGCTATCATTCCAAATTCAAAGGGAACCATTTTCCTAAGGACAAAGCTGAGAAGGGATAGGGAAGTGGATAGAATGCAAAGAGGAACTACAGGGAGGGAACAGGACAACTGTTGTTGGCTGTAATCACTGAGATGAAACCAAGTGTACAATTTGTCAACTGTAAAGCTAATGATCTTGTCCTTCACTCAATTCTCAATAAAAAGTTAAAAAAAAAAAAGACAGGAAATCTTTATGGGAGCAGACTTTCAGCCGTGAAGCGGCTGGTGGGTTCAAACTGCCGATCTTTCAATAAAAGAGCAGAATACTTAATCCACTACACCCTAAGGACCTCTTCTGGCCAACCTTACTGTGTTGTTGTTGCTAAGGGCTGTCGAGTCAATTTTGGCTCATAGCGACACTGCATAGAGTTTCCTAGGAGCGTCTGGTAGGATTGAACTGCCACCCTTGAATTTAGAAGTCCAGTGCTTATCCCACAGCACCACACCAGGACTCCTACCTTAGCAGTTATTAATACTTTTGACTGCTCAATCTTGGATGGACTACGTGAAGTTAACTTCTGCCTCTGCCAGTTTTGCAAGCTCTCAGTGATCCCTGACTCCTGGATAACTCACTTAGAAAAAAGAGCTTCTCCATGCAGTGGTCACATCATCCGCTGACCATGCTCTTTCCAAGCGTAAACTCACTGGGTCATTTCCTCTCACTGACTTCACAAGTGAAGGAAAAAGATGCTGACATGAACACTCGGGTGCTTCTTGATATAAATGAGTTACCAAGCATTTCAACAAAAACCAAGTGCACAACTAAAGGGCCCTGCAAGAGTTGCTGTTGTTATTAAGTGCCATCAAATCAAGAAACGCTGTAGACGGTTTCTGAGACGCTCATGGATTTGACCTGCCAATCTTGTGGTTTGCAGTCCAGTACTGATCCTACAGTGTCCAGCAAGAGAAGACTGGCTAATTGAATGATGGTCCGTCCACCCTGGGCAGCAGTAAGCAATGACAATATGGCGGTTCACTGGTAGAAGTCTTGCCTTCCAAGCAGGAGACTCAGGTTCCATTCCCAGTCAGGGCACCTCATGGGCATCTGACACCAGTCTGTCAGTGGAGGCTTGCATGTGGCTAGGATACTGAACAAGTTGCAGCAGAGCTTCCAGACTAAGACTAGGAAGAAAGGCCTGGCCATCTACTTCTTAAAAATCAGCCTATGAAAATCCTCTGGAGCACAACAGTCTGACCTGTAACTAACTGATTAAGGGGTAGTGCAGGATGGGACAACATTTCATTCACGGAGCTGTCAGGAATGAAAGGGTGACTCTACACCTACTAATAATATATTTTTTAAAATGAGGACGTTCTTTGTGTATGGATACAAAGAGACAGCCAAGATCTACTATGAAGTGAAAAAAGCAAGAGGCAGAACAGTGTTCAATGCATACGCGTTACAAAGGGGGGGGAAACTCTCACATGTATGTGTGGTGTATGTGTTAGAATAATAGCGGTAGAAGGAGACACAAGAAACTTGTAAGGGTGGTTACTTCTGGAGAGGAGAATTGGACAGCTAGGAGTAAGTGTTAACCAGAAGTTTTTTCATATGTGTTTTCATTCTTCCTGAATACAGAAACATGTGGATGAATTGCTCCTTCACACAATGAGGTGAAGGGGAAGGTAATATACAATAGGAGGGAGGTTGGTGAAAAAAACAATGACGTCAAGGGTAGTCACTGGGAGGAGTGAAAGAATGAAAGACAACAGAGGTAAATACTGTTATATATGTACAATCCTGCAATAATGATGACCGACAAGTACAAGATGAAAAGGTATGAGAGGGAGACTGGGAGTACACCCACACACACACATACAAAGAATGTGTAAGAGGGATTTGTGTTTCTACAATGCTAAAGAAAGTTCTCAGAGTCCTTGGTGATGCAGCCTTCTCTTGTGGTCAGTGGCTAACCCCAGCAGTTTGAAACTACCAGCTGTTCCGCAGAAGAAAGATGAGGCTTTCTGCTCCCATAAAGATTTACAGCCTCGGAAACCCTATACAGGGTCACTATGAGTCGGAACCGGCTCCGTAGCACATAACCAACCACTGCCCACTCTGTTCTAAGCATTTTTCATGTCTTATCTCATTGAACCCACATAACAACTTGATTGACGTGGAAGTTGTGGCAACATCACTTTACATATGAGAAAACTGAGGTTACAGAGGTTTAGAGACCTTTTCAAGACTTCACAGTTTGCAAGCTGCAGAGAGAAGAGACTAATTCCAAGACTTGAACTCCAGAGTCCTGTCCCTGAGCGGTTGCCAGGCAAAAAGCTTGGCAGGAGGGACAGACATAGGGGAAGAGGGAGGGGTGCACAATCTAAAAGAAGGTATAAAGGTAAGAGGGAGGGTGCTACACATCCGAGAGAGAAAGAAGATCAGCATGGCTGCAAGCTAGCCAAGAAGAGCTTGGAAAGGTCTGCAGATACTGTGTTAAAGAATTTGTATTTTATTCTAGAGCAATAGGGAGCCATAGTGTGTTAAAGAATTTGTATTTTATTCTTGAGTTGGAGAGGGGCTGGGTTAGATTTTCTGTTTAGAAAGACCCCATCTGGTCACTAGGAAGTAAAGAGGCTGAGGTGAGGGCCCAGGTCAGTGAAGATAAGAGACTTGGATGAGGGTGATGGGCAAAAGGAGGAAGAAAAGAGGAAGGACTTGATAGCACAAGGAAAAGATACTATCCACAGTCCTGCAGCTGGTGCATGGGAGGGGCAGCTGGTCAACACTGTCCTAATCCCTTCCCTGTCTGGGCTTCATCTTTCCAATGGGGAAAGTTCTGCCAACTGTTTGTTTTCCCCAATGAAGTAGAAATAGCAGACCCACTTAGGAGCTAGTAGACACAGAAGGCAGTCTGCTTTTTTTCTTAAACATCTGCTTTTCCTGTTCCCACATGGACAGAATGTCTTTAAACAATCCACCCACAGAATCACATAAAACCATTACAGGTTTCTAAAACATAGGAGACAAGACTGTAGGTGGGCACTTTGACTCATATCTACTCTCTTGAATTCACATGATCCTTGTCATGAAAAATCCAAATGCATTAAAAAGGAGCTCCTAAGTGGTGCAAGTCAGCTAGTAGGTTTGAGTCCACCAATAGCATGTCAGAAGAAAGGTAGCCTACTTCTGAAAAATCAGCCACTGAAAGCCGTCTGGAGAGCAGTTCTGCTCTAATATATATGGGGTCACCGTGAGTCAGAATCCACTCGACAGCAACGAGACTGGACTGAAATGCAAGCATTAAAAAAATACGAACACATTTAAAAAAAAAAAAAATGATAAAGACAAGCCTCCACGCCCTTTGAGTACGCAATGAATGAACTGCTTCTCGGGTAGCTGTTGCTGGTAAATGCCATTGAGTTGGTTCTAACTCACAGTGACCCTGTCTGTATAGGGTTTCCGAGGAACGGCTGGTGCGTTTGAACGTCTGACTTTGTGGTTCAGACTGACCTGAGGCCCAGTGCTTATCCTACAATGCCATACCGGAACTCTGCAGTTCAGGTTAGCCAAAAAAAAATTTTTTTTTTTAAGTTTGAGTGAGCAAGGATTTGGGGACACAAACACTCTCCAGGCACTTAGGTGAGAAATATACATTGGTACACTGTTGGCTATCTCTGTTCAAATAAAAATTGCACATGCCTTGGATTCAGCATTTACAATTCTGGAAACCCAAAAGTGTGACCAAAGTTGTAAATAGAAGCATATTCATTGCAGTTTTGGTTTTAAAAACAAAATATTACAAATAACCGTAATCTCCATTGATGGATCCAACATCAGCTGGTACCCAAGTTTACCTCTAGGGGAAATGACATAGGTCTGAATCTCTGGGCTGGCCAGAGGAAGTAAACTGTTCACCAAATACTCTTTGATACTTTGGGATAGTTTATGGAAATGGGAAAAAAAAAAAAGAAAAAGAAGAAACTAACAAGTTGGCCAAATTCTGAAAATTGTGTTTTATAAAAGTTGAATGTCAAAGGTGGAATGAGGGGAATGAAGTAACATCAAACCCCTCCCATGTCCAACTTGCCTTTTGCTTCCTCTTTCAACCAGATGAAGCAAGATGTCAGTCTTCATGACATCAAATACTGAACCACAGCCCTGCCTGGCTGGTTTCCAGATCTTAAGACACAGGTGCAGACTGGAGGAAGGACCCCCTCACTTCACCTGGGGACTCCAAATCCAGGGGGCATCTGATTCTTCTAAGCACTATGAAGGACTCAGGCTATTTCTCCCCTGGCCTGTGCCTCAGTTTCCCCATCCCCACAATTCAGAACTTCCAGAGCAATTTCATCATGCCTTCATACCAGCTTTCTCTAGCCTCCCAACCAAGCTGCCTGAAAGTCCTCCTTTGAATTCACAATTTGTGGAAATTCGTTGACATTTGTATGAGACCTAATTCCAGGGTTTGGTTCCTTGAGGAATGTTCTTGGGTCTCCAGCTCTGCGGGAGAGCTGTGGCTCCCACAGGCCCTTGACAATCTTAGTCCTTAGCATCATCCCACCTCTGGAGTCTGAGATGAGAAAGAGGGGACAGGAGGTTGAGGATGAAGAGAAGAAGGAAACGGACAGAGAGAATGAATGGAAATGTTGAGGAGTAAAAAAGGAGTTGATAAAGAAACCACAGGGGAGTATTCGGGTCTCTAGGTCCCTTCTTAACTTACCATCTTCTGATCTCCCTGCCTCTCGGATCAGCTGATGGTTGGTCACTCCTATCCTAGGGCTGTGGTTTTTAAAGCCCTAGGAGAGGAAATGACCGTCTTTCCTCTCCGGGTTGTGATTGGTCTCTGCACTGGGTCCTTTGCGGGGGCTCCCTCTTTGAGGCTCACACATACCCAGGAGATTCTGAACATCTCCTTCGAATCAGAGGAAGAAGGCTTAGACTCGGAATACTGAGGACGTCCATGATCTGAGAGCGGAGGAAAACAGTTGGCAGAGGCTTCCCACCACAGCCTGAGTTCAGCCCCACTCTGTACTTAAGAGCTCTTTCTTTCTTTTTGCAGAATAGTCCAATGGTCCAGATAGCTTGCATTCCTAGTGTGGCGCTGTAGAATCAGCACTGGACTGCGAACCACAAGGTCGGCATTTCAAACCCACCACCTGCTTCTTGAAAATCCCATTCAGGGTTGCTATGGGTCGGAACCGACTCGAGGGTACTTAACAGCAACAGCCAGATAACTTAGACTTCCAGTGGGTCCTAGGGAACAGGTAGGTACTGTCCCTCCCTTCCCCCACCTCCCAGGTTGCTCTGAGCCCCAGAGAGGCCAAGCAGATCTGTGGAGGTGACCCAGCACTTGGACACATTTCACTGTTAAATCTTTATTCCTAGAAGTGTTTTGGTTTTTTTTCTTAAAGGCTTTTTTATTTCAAAAACAAAAACAAAAAACTTTTTACTGAATTGAGTGAAAATTTACAGAGCAAGTCATCATCAGTTTTATGGTCAGCCAATCTTATACACTGCTTCACTATAAGATCACAATCCCCTCCATGTACCATCAGTTAACAGTTGTTGTTAAAGTGCCGTCAAGTCGGTTCCGACCCATAGCGACCCTGAACAGGGTTTCCGAGGCTGTAAATCTTTACGGGAGCAGAAAGCCTCATCTTTCTCCTGC
>NW_006408634.1:9271709-9286835 GCF_000296735.1 Chrysochloris asiatica
GTCTTCATCTTTCCTCTGCAAACCTCTTTGTTGTATATTGCCTGCCCTGTCATCCATGTTAACATACAGCTTCCCTCTAGCCCATGAATATTTTCCCAACCCCCACCCTTCCGTAACCATCATAGATTGTTTCCTTTTTTGACGAAAAACTTTTCTTAACTTTTTACAACATTGGTCTCAATGATATTCTGTCCATTTGTGATTGATTAATTTCACTCAGACTAACGTCCTCCAGGTTCAACCAATGGTGTGAAGTGTTTCATAGAGTCATCATTATTCTTCAGTGTTAGGGAGTATTCCATTGTGTATGTACCAAAGTTTGTTTAACCAATCTTCTGCTGATGGACATTTAGGCTGTCTCTATCTTTTTTATGTGTTGTTTGTAAGCAGTATTTTGAAGGATCCTGTTTTCTTATCCCTTATGCTCTCTATGTCTCTTTTTTGTTTTTTTAAGTTTTTATTGTGAATTATGTGATACTTGACAAGGGAGAATTCATTGGCTTTCCATTCATCCTATCATATATCATTGCATCGCCATGATTACAATCCCCTCCATGCATCATCAAACATCCAAAGGTACACCCGCAAGCCTGCCCCTCGGTCGTCAGCACACAACCCCCCTTCCTCTCTGGATCTAGAGTTCCCAGCCACTCCACCTTTCCACATCATCATCTCTGCCTCCATCTCTGGCATCACTGATTCTCTGGTAGGGTCCCACACTTTGATGGTCCCAGGACCTCTGCTCCTGGACTGCAAAGTCAACCACTCCCCTCCTTTTGCTACAAAGCATCTACCTTGACAGTTCCAACCTTCACAGTCAGTCCTGACAACAATAATTCACTATTGTACCTCAAGAGTCCTATCCCCATCTCCTTTCATCAACTCTATCCAGACACACTGGATACTACTCAGTGGAGATTCTACCTTCCTCTGCACCCTCGATCTAGGCTCCCTCTTGAAAGCTTATAAACCAGTCATTTCTTGCCTTTGTAGCCCCCTCCATTTTGGATAGCCAATGTCTAAGTTGCCCATCCCTGTCTACTCTGTGTACCAAGGGGGTGGGAATGATCATCGCTGTAAAAATGTGTTCCTTCTTTTGAGCTACTGCATCCATAGGTGTAGGTCAAGTTCATCAAGTTGTATCAGATTATTCTTTTTTTCCTCTTCTCAGTTCTTCTAGTACTGATCATCCAGCCATTGAAGCCAGGTCAAGTGGGTATTATCTGCAAGTGAGGGTATTCTTGTGCATCTCCCCTCACTTCTTATCAGCTGGATGCTTTACTCTCCACTCTAGTCCTCTGTGGCTATGTCACTGTCTCTGCGCCCAGGAGTCCCCATGTCTTGCCGTACTGCTGGCCAACCAGGTCTCCACCCAGGTTCACAGGAGTGCACTGAACTTGGTCGGACTTAGCTCACGACTGCATTGCTGTTTCTCACTTATCAGTGACCAGTGTGGTCACCAGTCAGACCACATGCCTGCTCGACTATTCCCCTTGAGTCTTAGTCTTGGAAGGGGTCTCTATGTCTCTTGACTGGTAAATTTGATCTATTTACATTCAGCATAATCATCAACACGTATGAATTAATTGATGTCATTTTGCTCTGTGTTTTTTTGTGTGGCGCTGCTGGTTTTTTTGTTCCACATAATTTATAGCACTGAGTTCATACTGTTTGGTGGTTTTCTTTCTGTTTTCATTTCTGATGTGTTAATGTTTATTAAATCTTTCTGATTTAATTAATTAATTAATACAGGTGTATTATTGTCAGGGTAAATTACAGGCTACCCTGTAATTTATTAAATTTTTCCTTATGTAAAACAGTCTGTTTTATCTTGAAATCTACTTGAGTTTCTTACTACTTGGAAGTTCTATGTCTATACCATTCCCTCTTTTTGCTTTGTAGTTGACTTCATTATAAATTGATATATCTAGTTCCCTATTTTCAATCTTGTAGGTTTGTTTTACTTTAAATACTTCTCTATCTGGATTGAGTTCTGGGTGTGTGAGAATCGTTGTAAATACCAACAAACGCTCAAGTAATCCAATCTGTACTCATTTTAGTGAGAGAGTGGTTTTCTTTATTCAATTTGCAAAACTGGGCACCCAACCCAATAGACACAGGCAGACATGCCTGCATGGCCGGCCAACAAACAGTTTTATTCCCCTGTCTTGAAAAAGCCCCTCCTCCAGTTCAGTTCTCCATTTACAATTCTACCCAGCACATCCCATTTTCCCTCCCCTCAGAGAAGCCAAAATGGCTCACGAATGGTCTCAATGACTGTGTTCTTATTTAAAGTTTCTAGCTGGTCAAACTAGTTCTTCCCCTCCACTGAGCACTGAAGAGACTTCCATTCTGATTGGAATTTTGAGGAACTGCATCCATAGCAAAAGTTCAGTCCATCAGATTGTAGCAACTGATGCTTGCTCAGAGTATCAAACATTTTCATATTCATCCGATCAGATTCTAGTCAGCTCAACAACCCTAGCTATCCAAGCTAGGTCAAATGAGTACCAGCTGCAAGTGTGGAAATTCACACAACACCTCCCTGCACTTGGAAGCAATGAAACAGTCAATCCTGCCTCTTATTGCATCTCAGGGTCAACGGTGCCATTCACAAGTAGACCCAGGTGATCATCAGCAAGCATAGTTCTCACTGGTCCCCTTAAACTTTCAGTCCTAGAAAGGGGTTTTCTTTGATGGGCCAACTTTCCTTGCCTTGAAACCTCTGAAACAAAATACCAAACTATCTGGTTTTTTGGGTGTTTTTTTGTTTTGCTTTGGTTTTGGGTTTTTCTTACTTCCTTTCAATCACAAATATCCTCTTCTTTCAACAGTTCTGGATTGGTCTTTTCAAATGCAAATGTCTCAACTCTGGAGTTCTGGGTGGAACTCAGGATTCCACCTTAAAGTTCTAGCAAATCCAATCAAGTATAGGTTGGCTTACAAACTTTCCATAATCATAATTCCCAATAGTCCTTTCACACACGTATGTCTATTTTATAATAATAAGGAGGAGAAGCAAATATCCATAGGCATTCAAGCACATGAACTGTTTCAAACACTCAAGTTCAATCTTTCCCTCCACTTTGGACTAACCCCATTCATATGCATATAGCCTTGGGCCTCCGACAAGGTGGATTCCAGTAGGCCCTGACCATAAATCAGCTATTTTTTCTGTCCAGCATGACATCAGCTCCAGGCAATTCCAGAAGCTGCTCTCCTTTCAGCTGAAACATTTTATCCCATTCCCCTTTATTCTTTCTCTCACAAAACCTTACAATTTCTTAGGTCTGGAGCCATTACAACAAATCCTGCTCATGGCCCCAAATGCTTAAATCAAGTAGGGACCATGTCTGAAATTCCAGCTACTAATATGAGAAAGATGAGGATTGATGCAGCTGTATTTTTCCACTTTCTAAACCAGCCTTCTAACTAGTCAGTTCCCCAAGCCATCTGGCTAGTGGCATCTAACTGAATAACTACCCCTTGTAAGGCATCTCTGGTGTCATTTATGAACCTCTATTGGTTGTAGTAGGCATAATGAATTCAGTCTACATTTTTTTAGACCACCAGAAAAGTAATACTCTCAAACCCTATAGCTATCCAATTCTTAGCTTTACGCTCCTGAAGGAACTCCTCTAGGGACTCCAATGGAGTTTATATAAATATATGGATCAAGAGATCCAGGGAGAGATCTCCAGGCTCAAGATTTCTCATGTTGCTCAGGTTTTTTGCAGAATGCTAGGGTGAAGGGAATTGCCAGCTGGACCAATACGTACATCCCAGTCCAATCGGACGACAGCAAATCACGGACATTCCCTTTTCCACAATACTCTGAGGTCCAAATAGGACACTGCTAGGTTCACCAGTGACATTTTGGACATGGGTGCAAGTTGTCAATTCTCCTACAGGCACTGTGAACTCTGCTCCCTGCCTTTAAAGACAAGAAAAGTGGTCCATCATCCCTATGAATGATGTAGGGAATCTCTGGTGTCGAACTAAGGAATTGTCTTTAACAAGCCCTTAAAAGTTTCATTTCTCCAAGAGTTCTTGTCATGGTACAAGCCAACATGCAGTACATGTCCAAATCCCAACCAAGGAAACCTGTTTATCAGGTGTGCAAACATGGCAATCACTTTTGTTGAGAACCTGTACTGAATATTTAACCCATCCTACCCAAGCGTTCTGGTAGTGGTTATGAATTGGGCTGCGAACCTTAAGGTCAGCAGTTCAAAACTACCAGCTGTTCCGTGGGAGAAAGATGAGGCTTTCCGCTCCCATAAAGATTTACAGCTTCGGAAACCCTGTACAGGTCATTATGAGTCGGTTCCGACTCCACAGCACATAGTCACCACCACCACCACACCCAAGTGTTCTGGTAGCATAGGGGTTACGAATCGGGCTGCTAATCTCACGGTCAGCAGTTCAAAACTACCAGCTGTTCTGTGAGAAAAAGATGAGGCTTTCTGCTCCCGTAAAGATTTACAGCCTTGGAAACCATATGCAGGGTCACTACGAGTTGGAACCGACTCCACGGCACATAATAACAACCCAAGCATTCACACGTCTATATCTTGTTTCTATCGCTAATGTTTATCTTAGGTCTTTTACCTCAATCACTTCTACTCTTTTAGGGTCACTTTCAGCCCACAGGGTCCTGTCTAGAGATGTGGGCACCCATTCCATAGAACCTGATTACTACTCTTGGCTCCCTGTCGCTGACTGTGGGACATTAATTGAGATGAGCACTGGGTCCTCCAATTTCCCGCCGGATAAAACTCGGCTAACACCTAATTTGATGGTTTGAGGGAAAGATGCCATAGTTACATCTACTATCAACTTGCCTGGCTGGTTGTAGGCAAAAGCCCTTTGCACCTCTCCCATGGTAATGATACATTTTAACCGCATTAGTTTCCAAACCCACCCCATTTTGTCAGGGGCAGGTTAGAACCCCTGGACCCTAGGCCTCTCTTACTCTGGCTTCATATCTACTCCTTTATCCTGAGTCCTAGCCTACTTAACATGGAGCTCTGATAGCGTAGTGGTTACGAATCAGGCTGCGAACCTCAGGGTCAGCAGTTCGAAACTACCAGCTGTTCCGCGGGAGAAAGATGAGGCGTTCTGCTCCCACAAAGATTTACAGCCTCGGAAACCCCGTATAGGGTCACTATGAGTCGGAATCGACTCCATGGCACATAACAACAACAACAACAAGCCTACTTAACAGTGATTAAGGAAGTGGGGAATGAGTTCTCTGGTCCAACAAGATAGTAACACTGAAAAGAGCAGCCTGGAGACAAAGATGAGGATATCAAGACCTGAAACCCCAATAGAAGCAGCTGGCCACAGGCGGACGAATCAGGAAGATTACGCCTAGAGCTAACAACTGCAGAAGGCACTCCATTTCCAATAAGCTCCACCCCTTTGCTATAAAATTGGATGTATAACCTTGTCAAATGAACTGAAACTATCAATACTCATGTCTACAGCACAATATACTTTTCCTCCTCTTTAACAAGACGAAATGCATGCAATACAGGATGGCCCAAATTATAGCAAAAAAATGACTTCAATACAGAAAGAGTATTGGTACACCAAATATCTTTTGAAACAGTATTATGTTCTCAGAAGATCTGAAACATTAATACAAATAAAAAATACACAGTCTTGAGCAATGTACAATTTAAAAAATTACTATCACACCAGCCAAACAAATCCTCAACCATCTTTTGAATGGATTAATTTATACCATTTAATTGCAGAAAGACTATCAAAGATATAAAAACAGAACAAAAGACCTTTTCACTGCCCGACTCACTTTTAAGTTTCACCTTGCTTGTGCAAAGTCAGAATTTTGCATTGCAAGCTCAAATAGTCTATGTCTACAACATTTATCTTCAGAATTAAATTTGAAAACTAACATACCAATGATAAATCCCTAGGTCCTTTATTACTGGCTGCAGACACTTTCTCCCTTCTATGGGGGTAGGGTATCATTTTCTATGGACCACCTCCCCCAGTTTGGTTTTTGTTTTTTAATTTCCACCCCCAAGGGTGGAATTTCCATCCCTCCCCCATCGTCTTCTTTAAACCATGCCTGCCAGTCAATCTTTCCTTCCTCCTCTTCAGATAGAGGTCTCAAATTGACTTTCATCCGCCCCTCATTCTCTCTAATCCTAACCCCAATCTTACAATTAGGTCTCAAAAAATTCAAAAGTTGATCTCTAGTTTCATGAGGGGAATTATCTTTTCTTCTCTTGTCTCTCGGACATTCTCTTTTGAAATGGCCTGCCTTCCCACACCTATAACATTCATCCACTCGTGGGCTTGGGGACCTGGCCTGGTCCTCTCCTCCCTTTCCTCTGAGGAGGGATAACACTGTAATAATCACTGTCCCACTTCCATCGAGAAGGGGGTCTTGTTCTAGCCTCTTATAAATTACTTTATTCACAATAGACACAATGATTCTGACTTTCTGCCTCTGCTCCTCCTGTCTACAAAAACTTTCTTACTCCATCCCTCAATCTTTTGTCTTGGCCTCAGTTCTTTAAAGGGCAACATCTTCTGAACTGATTCCACTCCCCCTACTAACCAAAAAAGTGCTGAGTCCTATCATTTACATGAAGGACTAGGGCCTGGCCGACCCAGTCCTCATTGGAACCAAATTGAGGCCAGAACACAGATAGTGAATAGATTGGTTCTTTTGGCCAAATAAAACAACAGCATTTAATCATCTTTAGTGTATCTTTTTCCTGGGTTTGGAGATTGTTACCCAAGCCCTCAACATTCTCTCCAAAGGACTGTCAGGAGGAATGTCTGGGAGTCTCTTCTGATCTCCCTTCTTCCTTAGGTCTAGTACTCCTGTTTCCCATATTCTATTGGTTTTGGTGTCTGAGTTTCCCTGTATGCTCAACCCTGGAGGTTTCTTGCACACATAGCCTGAGATTTCGCTCTGTCCGTCATGGACTAGATTGGGACTCCACACTTGCTTCGCGTCCAAGATGTATCTCAGTCACACAATGACCCCCCAAAATGCCTGACCACCAAGGCAATACTTACAGTCCAGTATTCCCGTCCTGGTCTGGGCATATATTGCCTGGTCACCATAGTTATTCTGTTCTCAATCCTCCATGTCTTTTTCGCTGATTCTGATCATCTTTGAACAATCTCAAGTCTTTTTGTGGCTCTCGCTGGGAGGCAATCAACCTTGTGGAGTAGGTTGCCGAAACCAAGATGTCTCCTTTTCCACCAGTGCTGCCGCTCCAAGCAGGCAGAAAATCCCGGATGGGCCCCCAAATTTGTGAGAAACGTTGTCTGTACTAACAAATGCTCAAATAATCCAATCTGTACTCTAATTTTAGTCAAAGAGAGGTTTTCTTTCTTCGATTTTACAAAATTAGGCACCCAGCCCAGTAGACAGGGGCAGACATGCCACATGGCCGGCCCACAAACAATTTTATTCTCCTGTCTTAAATAGGTCCCTCCTCTGGTTCCAGTTCCCCATTTACAATTCCACCCGGAATCTCCCGTTTTCCCTCCCCCCAGAAAAGCCAAACTGGCTCCCTCATGGTCTTACTAGTCAAACCAGTTCTTCCCCTCCACTGAGCTCTTTTTGTTCTGCTAGCCTAGTACCCCCAAGACTTCCCAAAGTCCTGAATATGGACCATACCAACAAGAGTTCTTTCTCACAGATGCTGTTGTCATGTATGGTAATCTTAGGTTGTTGTCTGCTGTTATTGGTTCTCAGTTCAAAGAATACCCTTTAGAATTTTTTGTAATGTTGGTCTGGTCATTACAAATTCCCCTAATTTTTGTTTATCAGGAAACCTCCTAATTTCACCTCTGTATTTGAGGAACAGCTTCACTGGGTATATGATTCTTGGTTGGCAATTTTTTATCTTTGAGAGTTTTGTATATGTCATCCCATTGCCTTCTTGCCTGCATGATGTCTGCTGAGAAATCAGAGCTTAGTCTTACTGGCTCTCCTTTGTAGGTAACTTTTCATTTTTCCCAAGCTGCTCCCAGGATTCTTTCTGTTACTGGAGTTGCTCTGAAGGAGTTGCCAATGCCATGTGGGTTGAAACAAAGGAAGGGCTTTATTGTGCTAGCATGTGGCTCAATGGATTCATAACCAGAGCTGAACCTCATCTTCTCTGTGTGAGGATATTTTATAGGGAATAGGAGGTGTATACATGAGTTCATTTGGGGTTGGTTAGTGGGGACCAACAGCGTCACAGGGCTACCTGGGATTGGTTGGTTCAAACATAAGGCAGAGAAGGATGTGTGAGCATACAAGCAAACAGTTACAGAAGCAGAGGCAGGTGACCATTCCCTCCTAGAGGTGGGTCAGGAACAGGAGATTAGCCTGGGGAATCCCATGAGGCTGAGGTGGTCTGTTGCTTATTTGCTGGAATGTGAATCTTGCTCCAGGAATGAGCTATGAGCCTGGAGGATATGGGGCTATGGTGGGGGCCAGCGCCTATTTCCGCAGGCCTCATTTCCTCATGTTTGGTTTTGGAAAGTTTGGTTATGATATGTCCTGGTGATTTTCTTTTGACATCTATCCTGTTTAGGATTCATTCATCTTCTTATATGCTTATCTTCTCATCTTTCATCATAATGTTAGGAAAATATTCTTCCAACAACTCTTTAACAGTTTTCTCTGTGCTTGTCTCTTTGTTCTGGAGTTCCGATCACCCATAAATTGTTCTTCTTCATGGTGTTCCACATAATCTTAGGCTTGCTTCAGATTTTTTTTCTGATTGTTCTTCTAGCATACTAGTAATAAGATATTTATCTTTAAGCTCACTAATTCAGGTTTCCATAGCTTTGAATCTACTCTTTTGCCCTTTCAATATATTATTCATTTCTAAAATCTTAGAATTTATCTTCTGGATATCTAATTGCAGACTTTGCATTGTTTCAAAATTTGCATTTATTTTGTCTGCTTGCTCTTGTAGTGTTTTCTTGAATTCTTCCAAAGTTTTTTCTGTGTTCTCCTTGCTTTCCTTGATCTGTCTCTCAATCCTTGGAAGGGACCTAAACATCATTGGTTTTTATTCTTTTTCAGTTAGTTCTGTTACCTTTTCTTCCTCAGAAACATCTTCTGGCTCTGCATCTTGGTCATTTGTTTGAGCGATTCTCTGTTTCTTCATGTGAGCCAAAATTGTCTGTTGTCTCTGGGGCATTGTGAGGTTGTATTTGTATTTAATCGATTGTACGTTGATTAGTTCTTGGGCAGTCACCAGCTGTGTCCTGTGAGTGTAGTTAAGAGACTAGAAGCATGTGTGTCGTTTTCATTCACTGTTTGTGCACTGTTTAGGGTGGGTTTGGCTGGTGTTGGTCACTATCTCTTGTTGATCAGGCTGGTATTGTTCTTGCCCAGTGGGAAGAGCTACGGAGGGTATGGTTGTGTATGGAGAGTGTTGCTGTCTCCTGTAAGGTGTGAAAGATTAACCCACCTACATATACGCAAGAAAACAAAACAGAATAAACAAAGAAGGAACCAAAAGTTAAAAAGAAGACAAAAACAGGCAGCAACTAAAGAGGGGGAAAGAATATAATAACTATAAAGAGAAATAGAGCTATAAAAGAGAAAAATATAAGAAAGAGAAAAAAAAATCAAAAAAAGTAATAAAAAATTTTTTAAACTTAAGAATAGTCCAAAAGAAAAATGGGGGCAGGAAAATGGAGGTATAGAAGAGAAAAACAAGAGAGGAAATTAAGAGAAGAAGCACTTAAGAATACTTAGAAAAACCAGGGAAAGGGAAGACGAAAAGAGAAAGAGGGAGTAATAAAGAAAGATTCAAAGAAGAAAAAGGAAGAAGAAAGGAATGTGAAACAGAAGAAAAGAAGTGAAAACAAAAGCAGAAATAGAAAGGATAAAATTCAAGGGAATGAAAAGAGAAGGGGGAGGAAAAATAAACAACAAAAACAATGAAACAAACAAACAAACAAAAAACCCACAAACAAAACAAAACAAAACAAAAAAACAGTGAAGTTGTTAAACCTGGAGAGGAGAAAATTCTGGGGGGCCCCTGCAAGCCAAGGAGCTCACAAGGGATGTGATAGCAGAGTCCCTGGCCCTCGATGGCCTATGTGTCATCTATGTTCAGGGCACTCAGTTGTTCGTGGAAGCTCTGGATGAAGCTGGTTTCAGCATCAGTTAGGAGCACAGGGCAGCTGGCAGCAGGGTGACTGGTTAAATGCTGTGGTCTGGTGGCTCTGCCGATTCTGTAGGTGTGGAGCAGAGCCTACCTGAATCCAGGCACCAAATTGGCACAGCCGGCCCCTGCCTCACACTGGAGTGGTTCCTAACAATGTGGCTCCAGACTCCCGGAAAGCAGGATCTGGTTGAGGGTGGGAGCTAGTCACCCATCTGGCCACCTGGAAAACATGGGGGAAAGAAGGAATCTGCTCTGCCAGGTCACCTTCTGTTGCCCAAGCTGCTCAGTTTCTCTTTGCAGCAAGCAGCCCATCCACTGCTCTAACTTTTCCTCTGACGCTCAGAGTTCCAGAATGTTCATCTGTGTCTGCTGTATTTGGTCTCTCCTAAGATGAGGCTTTCTACTCCCGTAAAGATTTACACCCTCGGAAACCCTGTACAGGGTCGCTATGGGTCAGAACCGACTCAACGGCACTTAACAACAACAACATCTGTGTTCTAGAGAGTCTGTACTAATGTGTCTGCCTCGTCCGCCATCTTTTGGAAGTCCTTAATCTGTTTTTATAACTCAGACTTACTGTCCAAGGAGACTGTGTGCACAAACATTTTTTGCAAGGATCAGAATGACCCATCTTTGGTATCAGGAAAACCTCCTGACTATCAGGTATTGCTCAAAAAGTTACCGGATTGGGGAAGACCCTCTTTTAAGGAATACAATGCATTTTTCTATTGAACACTGAGTCAGCAGCAAGTGGTTTTGAAGCACCCCTCTCATCCAAGACATAACTGCATCTGGCTTGAACACAAGACCTTTGTCTGGTTTGTTCTGCCTCATTCTGGTTGTCTGGGGGACTGGGTTAGAAGCAGCAGCCAATGTTAGTTTTCAACAGCTGCCATAGTAAATTACTAGGAACATGGAAGTTTAAAACAATTCAGAGTTCTTCTTTCCCTATTCTAGAAGACAAACCAACTGAAAACCAAATTTGCTGCCATTGAGTCAATTCTAGCTCATAGCAACCCTATAAGGCAAAGTATAATTGCCCCATATGGTTTCCTAGGCTGGAATCTTGATAGTGGGAATCTTGGTGTGGTACTATAGGAAAAGCACTAGACCAAAAGGTTGGTTTGAACCGCCACTAGCTGGAAACCCTCTACAGGGTCACTATGAGTCTGAACTGACTCATTACGGAAGCAGATCACGAGGTCTTTTCTTTATTGGAGCAGCTGATGGCTTCAAACTGCCAGACTTTCAGTTAAGAGCTGAGCATTTAACTGCTGTGTCCCTGCCATCGAGTCTTAGCCTCCCTGTATAGGGTTTCTGAGGCTGCAAATCTTCACAGAAGAAAACAGCTTAATTTTCCTCCCACTGAGTGGATGGTAGATTTGAATTGCTGACCTTGTGGTTGGCTGTGCCATCATGGGTTTTTTGGCAAGTTGTTGTTGTTGTTGTCTAGTTGGTTCTCACTCATGTTGTTGTTAGGTGTCATCAAGTCAGTATCGACTCCTAGCAACCATATGCACCACAGAACAAAACACCGCCTGGACCTGGGCTAACCCCACCAGTGGCTCCTTGGAAACCGGATACAGGGTCACTGTGAATTGGAACTGACTCAACAGCACTTTACCAACAACAACAAACAACAGGAGTCAGAACCAACTCGCTGGCACTTAGCAACAACCTTCCCCCAAAGAATTCTGTGTTCTTTATTCACACCATGCCAAAATGGCAGTTAGGGCATCAAGTGACTCAGATAGTGCTCATTTTCAATGTGCTTTGAGTTTGGAGAGTAAAAAAAAAAAAAACATCTGAAGGGGCAAGGTCAGGCCTACAGGGTGGGTGGGGTAAGGTTTTCCAGTGAAACTCTCTCAGGACAGCCCTTGCTACCCTCAAAGAATGAGCAGGTGTACCGTTGCAATGGAAAAAATTCCTCAGTGCAATTTTCCTGGACTGTCTTTCATCATGTAGCTTTCAATTTTCTTAAAATGTCTTCCTAATAAGCCCCCATGATCATCATGTGTCCAGCGGGGAAATTTACCCAGATGATCCTTTCAGAACCCCCAAAACAACAGTTGCTATACCCTTCTAAGCTGACCTCTCTGCCTTGAATTTAACTGGCCCAGCATATCTCCTTGGAAGCTGCTTTTTTTTTTTTTAATAGGATCTTGCTTATTAGACAACCCAAGACTTCAACCTGGTTACAATTTGTTCCATAAAGTCATCTTCATAAGCTTCGATCTTGTTTCAAACACTGATGAAAGATCAACTCTTAAGCTAGCTGATCTTCATGACACGTCTTTGGCACCCATTGATCCAAAAGCCTACTGAGGTTGAGATGATAACTCAAAATTGAAAATACAGAGCCATGTGAGACTCAAAATTGAAAATACAGAGCCATGTGAGACCCCCATCTTCAGTAGCTACAGTCGTGGTAATTCTGCGATCTTCTTCTACCAGTTTCCGGACTTCAGTCAGCCACAATTTCTTTATTCATCGAGGCTGACAGTCTTCCCTCTCTTGGTTCATCTTTGAAGTCTTCACAGCCTTCCTTAGTCCATCTAAAAGCTCTTGTTCTGTGTAGGGCAGAATTCCCGTACATTTTTTGCAAAGCTTCAGTGACTTGGGTATATGTCTACTTGAGTTTTGTTAAAATTTTTATACAAGTTCTGACCTCAAAATCATTTTTTCCTTGCCACAAACAGCATCCTTTTGAAGGCGGTCTCACGAGATGAAAACAAGTGTATTCGTGATGAGAGAACTTTGCGTCCATCCACTTATTACAAACATGTGTCGATATTTTTCATTTGGAATAAACTTGTGCATGGATGGACTAAAGCCCTAGTAGCAAGATTTTCTGACTTCTCCTCATATTGTTGTTGTTAAGTGCCATAGAGTTGGTTCCAACTCATAACAACCTGTCTAGGGTTTCCGAGGAGCAGCTGGTGAGTTTGAACTACTGACCTTGTGGTTCAAATGGACCTTGCAGTTCAGTCCTTATCCTACAGCTCCACATTAGGACTCCTCTCCTCATACATTCATATCTATATCTATAAACAAAGATCCCTGGGTTGTTAACCAAAAAATCCGCAGTTCAAATCCACTCGGTGACGCAACTAGAGAAAGATGCGACAGTCTGCTTCTGTAAAGATTACGGCATCGGAAACTCTTCCATCTTTTCGACAGAGTTTCTGTGAGTCAGAACTGACTCAAAGGCAATGAGTGTTGAGCCCTAGTGACACACTGAGTTAAGCATTGGACTCCTAACCAACAGGTTGGTGGTTCTAATCTACCAGCTGCTCTATGGGACAAAGATGAGGCTGTCTGCTTCCAAAAAAAAATGTACAGTCCTGGAAACCCTAAGGTGTCCTATAGGGTCACTATAAGTCCGAATTAATTGGATGGCAGCAAATTTTATATTCACCATAGCCCTTTACCCTTAAATTCTTCTGTGTGTATCTTTTAAGAACAAGGATATTCTTTTTCATAACCATAGTACAATTATCTAACTAAGAATAAGTAATACTGATATGCTACTATTATATGGAGTCCTAGTGTGGCGCTGTGGGTTCACTGCAAAGTCAGTTTGAACTACAAGGTTGGGAGTTCAAGCTCACCAGTCACTCCTTGAAAACCCTATACAGGGTCGCTATGGGTTGGAACCAACTCAACGGCACTTAACAACAACATCAACAACACTACTATACACAAACAAGTCTGTGTTGGAAGAAGTACAACCAGAATGCTTCTTAGATACCAAGATGACCAGACTTCCTCTCTCATACTTTGGACATGTGATCAGGAGGGACCAGTCCCTGGAGAAGGCCATCATGCTTGATAAAGTGAAGTCCAGGTCAATGAAAAAGAAGAAGACCCCCAACGAGATGGATTGGCATAGCGGTAACAACAATGAGTTCAAATGGAACAACTGTGATGGTGATTCAGTATTTCGTTCTGTTGTGTGTGGGGTCACTATGAGTCAGAACTGACTGGACCAGAACCTACCATCACAACAACTGCAGTCCTCATTCATGTTCTTGTTGTGATGTGCCATGGAGTCGGTTCCAACTCATAGCGACCCTGTAAATCTTTACGGGAGCAGAAAGTCTCATCTTTCTCCTGCAGGACAGCTGGTAGTTTCAAACCACTGACCTTGTGGTTCACAACCCGATACGTAACCATTACACTACCAAAGCTCCTTATTCATAGTCCACCCATTATTCCAGGCCTGTCCTCCAACCGCTGTTCTTTTATCATGATAGCTTTGTAAGTACATTCAGAATCCCATGCTCCCTTTAAACAAACAGCATAATAAATATTTTGTTAGTTTAAAATTTGTTTTATTAAATCACTTTCTTACCGGTAGGGTTTTAGGTGGTTCCCTCTATTGGGGTTCACATTGTACCATATTTTCCCAAGTGTACATACCTCTGGCACAATCCTGTGTCATAAGGACTGATAACAAGAAACTCTCCAGAGAAGGGTTACAGAACAGAGTGTAGATGAACCAAGCTCTGTGTTTGTAACTTTCATGCTGGCGTCTCTTCATCTTCTTCAAAAACCTAGAGCCAGGTAGTCCAATATGGCAACCGCCAGCCACCTGTGACTACTGAGCCACGGAATGTGGTGAGTTCGAATTCATACATGCTGTGAGTGGAACATATACACCAGATTTCAAAGACTTAGTACCCCCAAAAAAAAAGAATTCATATTAACTCAATAATTATTTGTGTATTGGTGGTGGTGTCAGGTGTTACGTGCCACTGGGTCAATTCTGACTCATGTTATTGTATTGTTATATGTCATCAAGTCAGTTCCGAATTATACCCACCCTGTATAGGGTTTCCAAGGAGTGGTTGGTGAGTTTGAACCACCAACCTTGTGGTTAGCAGTCCAGTACTGATCCCACAGCACCACACCAGTGACCCTATAAAAGAAACATTATCCAGTTGGCCCTGCACCATCC
>NW_006408634.1:9286935-9288021 GCF_000296735.1 Chrysochloris asiatica
GTCATTTCATGGGCCCTCTTTACAAAGCATGATGCTCTTCTGCAGAGACTGGTCCCTCCTCATAACCTGTCCTGATGACATGTCCAAAGTATTTCACCATACTGTTGCCAAACCCGAAACAAGGGTTTGTCAGCTGTCACTGTAGTCAATCACAGAGACAGAACCAATCAAGTTTTTATTAACAGAAAGCCAGCAGTCTGGAGGACAGGGAGAATCATTTCTCAAGACTGCCCTGTCCATTACAAAGAACACAGGCACATCATATAGGGTACATTACATTTGGATGTACACTTAGTCTTTTTTAACATCAGGACAGCACTCTTGGGGAAAAAACAAACAATAAGGTAATAAATGTCCTCAAACATTTCTTCCTTTTGTAAGAAAGAAACAATGATGCAATAATCCTTCTCAAACATTCCACCTTTTGGGATCCAAGCTGTTTGGTTTCTGAGATAACTATCTGGGTGAGTTTAAGCACATCCTGTTCTCCTTCTAGGACCCTGAGGTCATCTCAGCTAATTTTTAAACTAACTTCCACATTTGCAGGACCCTCATATATCAAGACCTAATGACTAAACCGACTCTATTTTGTTTTGTTTACATCGGGAAATCCATGCTATCAACACTGTCTTCTAAGGAGCATTCTGACTGTGTGTCTTTCCACACAAATACGTTTGTTCTTCTGGAAGTCCATGGTATATTCAATATTCTTTGCCAACATCCTAATTCAAAGGCATTCATTCTCCTTCCACCTTCCTTACCCTCATCCTGTTTTGCACACATATGAGGCCACACCGTAGTCTTCAAAGTGACTTACTCCTCAAGATGACATCTTTGCTTTTTAACACTTTAAGGCAATTATTTGACACAGATTTACCCAATGCAATGTCATTCAATTCCATGGGCATTGATTGTGGATCTAAGTAAAATGAAATCCTTGAAAATTTTAACCTTTTCTCTGTTTATCATGATTTTGCTTATTAATCACATGTTTTGGTTACATGTTGAAATAATGATATTTTTATAAGATTGGGCTCAGTTAAATATATGATGATTATAACTTTATATATAATATGTGTATACATA
>NW_006408634.1:9289567-9296825 GCF_000296735.1 Chrysochloris asiatica
CAAGAATCTTATATTATTTCCCCTCTTCCACCCATTCAAACCATGCCTCAATCCCAGAGCCTTATTGTTCCAAGGTTGTGTATACATCATGATTTACCTCTGTCCCACTCAGCCCATGCAAACCTGCCTAACTGTTCTCCCATCTGCCTTGTTCTTCCGTTCCCCTACCCCTTGTGCATTGCCCCCCCAGCACCCAAACTATCATGTGTCTAATCCCTGCCCTGTGCTCCACTGCTGTATATATATTTTTAAAGTCTATCTCCTGCCCTGAGCTCCACTGTTGTACGTATATTTTTAAAGCAAATCAGTTCCCATTGAGTCAACTCCAACTTATAGCGACCCCATGTGTGTCAGAGTAAAATCGTGTCCCATAGGTTTTCACTGACTGATTTTGTAGAAGCAGCCAAGTCTTTCTTTTAAGTGCCTCTGGTTAGCGCATCTTTTGGTTATCAGGTTAACATATTAGCCATTTGCACCGCTCAGCGACTCCTCCAGCCACCAAAAATCCAAACCAGTTGCTATGGAGTTGACTCTGACCCATGAAGATCCCATGTTTGTCAGAGCAGAAGTGTCCCATAGGGAATGCAGTAGCTCTGTAGGATAAGCACTGGATTGCAAACCACAGGTGGGTGGTTCAAGCCCACCAGCTGCTCTTTGGGAGAAAGATGAGGCTGTGTACTTCCACAAAGATATATAGCTTCAGAAACCCTAAACAGGGATGCTATGTTAGGGATCCTACACAGTGAGCTGGAACTGACTTGGAGATCTCCAAGGAACGATGGGTCTACACATGCTGAAAGGCGACTAGGACCTTTCTCCAGACAGAGCCTGTGCTCTCAATTTGAGATTCTAGCCTCCTAAACTGTAAGGAGCTCTGGTAGCATAGTGGTTATGAATCGGGCTGTGAACCGCAAGGTCAGCAGTTCGAAACTACCAGCTGTTCAGCTGGAGAAAGATGAGGCTTTCTGCTCCCATAAGGATTTACAGCTTCGGAAACCCTGTACAGGGTTGCTATGAGTCGGAACCAACTTCATGGCACATAAGCAAGCACCTGCAGAATGGAGGGACGATATATGTCTGTTCTTTAAAGTCAACCACTTTGTTGGATTTTGATGAGGCAACCCTAGGAAACTTAGTCTGGGCTCTCCAGAGAAGCATCATCAGGGAGGTCTGTACTAAGCAAATGGCTACAACCACCATGCCCCCAAGGACAAGAAGCTGTGACCACAAGGCAGCAGTATTCCAGAGCCAACGTTAACCCATGGGCAACTTCTGTGTGAATTACAAAGAGGTGCCCTCTACAGGCACTGAGAGTCCCATCCCAGGATATGCCATCTGACAAAGTAAGCACAGGCCAGATTTGTGTTGAACTTTAGTAATATCCAAATTATTTCCTAAAAGAGTTGCACCATTTTACATTCCCACCAGAGCTAGGTATTTTCCTGAAGCCACAGGAAACCCAGAATCAGCCTCTCATTGGCCACGCCTCCCTCTTCCACCCCCTCAGCTATGGCTGCAGGATGTGTTGGGACCACCCACAAAACCCTATGGTCCTGGCCTGATGGGATCTAGAGAGGAAGTCTCACTATGCTGACTTCTAAGGGGAATTCTGACAACTTTTTCCAGCACAGATTTGTTTGTTCTTCTGGCAGCCCAGGGTACTTTTAATATCCTCTAACACCTTAACTCAAATGCATCAATTCTTCACGGTCTTTCTTATCCATTGTCCAGCTTTCACGTGCATATGAGGTTATTGAGAATACCATGGCTTGGGTCAGGTGCACCTTAGTCGTCAAACTGACATCTTTGATATTGAACACTTTGAAGAGGTCTTATGCAGCAGATTTGCCTAATGCAATGTGTCATTTGATTTCTTGACTGCTGCTTCTGTGAGTGTAGATAGTGGATCCAGCAAAATGAAGTGTTTAACAACTTCTATCTTTTCTCCATTTGTGATTATGTTATTTAGTGGTCCAATTATGAGGAATTTTGTCTTCCTTACATTGAGGTGCAACCTATACTGAAAGCTGTGGTCTTTGATGTTCATCAGTATTTTAAGGCCTCATCACTTTCAACAAAGTTGTATCATCTGCATATTGGAGTGTTGTTGTTGTTGTTAAGTGCTGTCCAGTAGATTCCGACTCATAGCAACCCTGTATAAAGTCTCTGAGGAGCAACTGGTGAATTTGGACTTCTGATTTTCAGGTTCAAATCAACCTTATGATCAAGTACCTATTCTACAGCGCCACACCATGAGTCCACATACTGGAGGAGGGTGATTTTAATCCAATATGTCTCATGTCCTTATAAGAAGCGAAAGGAAGCCAGAGTCAGGGGTATACAAGTGCAAATAGAGGCAGAAATTATAAACCAAGCAATGTCTGGAGCTAACGGAAAGCTGGAAGAGGCAAGTAAGGGTCTTCCCCTAGAGGACTAGAAGAAACCATTGAAAGAAGAAGTTTTCATTGTTTTTTCCCTATGTTCTAAACCTTTTCATCATTGTTCCCAATCAATTCTGCCCAAACTTTTCCCATGAGTACGTGGCTCCCGGAACAAGCAGGCTGCATGATTTAGTGCTGAATTGTTAATCAAAACTTAGAAGAAGAAAGCAAGCTAGGAGGAAAACCAGGAGACTCTGATTCCACACCTCAAAGGAAAGCAAGTGTCTGGAGCCCAGATGTCTTCAATAGAACCATTGACTTTGTTTGAAGGGAGAGGGAAGAGTTACTCCCAGGGTGTAAAGGACTTTGAATTGGTGGAATGCAGATTGTCCTCCTGGACGGAAGAGCCATTACATTCTGAGAAAGGGAAGTGACAATAACACATATATTGATGCCCAAAAGGGTGTAAGAACTCCAGCCGTATGGAGCAAGGTAAGACAGTCTTTGAGAGGGATCTCACTGTCTTCCAGGTCTGTCAATAAAACGCATGTTGAGGCGCACCCCGTCTCTGTGATTGGCTGCTGAGGCCCTGTGTTCAAACATCTAACCTCCAGAACTAGGAGAGAGTACATTCCTCATTTTAAACCATTTAGTGTGGGGTCCTGTAAGGAGCTCTGGTAGAGTAATCATTACGAATCGGTCTGTGAACCTTAAGGTCAGCAGTTCGAAACTACGAGCTGCTCCACAGGAGAAAGGTGAGGCTTTCTGCTCCCGTAAAGATTTACAGCTTCGGAAACCCTGTACAGGGGCACTATGGGTCGGAACTGACTCGACGGCACTTAACAACAACAATAGTTTGGGGTTCTGGTGTGGCACTACAAGTTAATGCTCTGGACAGCAGGTCAGTTAGAACCACAAAGTCGGTGGTTCAAGCTCACCAGCCACTCCTCGGAAACCCTATACAGAGTCACTATGTGTTGGAACCGACTCCACAGCACTTAACAACAACAACAGTGTGGGGCACTTTACAACCACTTTGTCAGTGAATATAGATGGTAAGCACTGACCTCAACAGAATGCAGGCTGTGAACTGACCTAAAGCCTTGGCAACCTGATGAGATGTTATTACCATGCTCGGGATACAGTTGGTAAAACTGAGGCATGTGAAAGCTGTTATAAGCTGATCTCTACCAGAGCAGCATTACCCCCAAGGGCAAAAATTCAGAAGTGCCATTAGGAAGGCTAGAGAAATAGAAACAGGAAACACAGAGAAAGCGGTTGACTCATCTAAGGTGTACAGACCTCACTCGGTCCCCTTAAAAGCCTGTCTACTGTTTGGCTGAAAATTGAACCATGAAGGTGAGCTCATATTCCAATCTAAATGGTGACCAAGGGACATAGTCCAGCAGTTTGTCCAATCTAAATGGTGACCAAGGGACATAGTTCCAGCAGTTTGCCTGGTCTTTTTGGTACAATTTTGAGTTTTGTTCCACATTTCTCTCCCACTCTACTCAGGACCTTCTTTCGGAACAGTTGGCAATGCTAGTCGGGCACTATTTAGTTCTTCTGGTCTTAGGGTCATGAAGGCTCCACCCTTTTTTTATTACTAGAAATCAGTTTCTCTACTTTCACTCTATGGTAATGCTGAAAAGAATAATTTAAAACTATCAGACTTCAATAATTAAAACCTTAAGTGATTTAAAACTATCAGAACACTGAGTTGTCACTTTGTCTGAGGCACAATATTGTCGGTATGCCTGGGAGACTCAAATATGTCCGTTGGACTGGAAAGAAACTCTGCTCAATGAAGGAGAGCTAAGAGGTTATGTGAAACAAACATAATTAATATCTGTTGAGAAATAAGGAAGCTGTTGAAAACTTAGAGCAAACAGTAGAAACTTATGAAATAGACCCTAACTAGAGATAAACCAAAAAATATGAACCCATTTCTGTGGGATTAGCTTTGACTCATGTGAACTTCATGTGTTACAGAGTAGAGCCTTCTTGGATGTCATCTTTATAAGAACAGATAACCAGCTCCTTTCTCCATGCATCACTGAGTGGGTTCAAACTGCCAACCTTTCGGTCAGGAGACAAGCACAAATCGTTTGCATCACCCATAGACCTTAACTGGGAGCACAGTGGCTGGGATAATCACTGGTTTTCAAACCACAAGGTCAGCTGTTCAAGCCCATCAACCACCCCACAAGAGAAAGATGAGACTTTTAAAGTCTCAGAAAACCCTATATATAGTTGCTATAAGTCAGAACCAACTCAATGGCACTTAACAACAACATAGACCTTAACTGGAAATAAGGAATATAAAATACATAATTATTCAAATAAAGAACTCAATGAATGGGGTGACTGGCAGAGTAGCTATAGTTACAAAGAATGAATAATTTAATTTCAAAAACTATCCCAGAATACATCCATAAGGGATGTTGTTGTTGTTGTTAAGTGCCATCGGGTCAATTCCAACTCATAGCAACCCTGTACAGGGTTTCCAAGGAGAGGCTGGTGAGCTTGAACCGCTGACCTTGTGGTTCATAGCAACTTTGCAGTCTAGTGCACTAACCCACAGCGTCACATCATTAAGAGATAGAGAAGGAAATAGTGAGGAAATAAATACCATACGTGGGTGATATAAATAAAAATTCTAACTTCCATAAACTAGAACCCACCAGCTGCTACATGGGAGAAAGATGTGGCAGGGTACTTCCGTAAAGATTTACAGCCTTGGAAACCCCATGGGGCCACCCTACTCGGGCCTGAGTACTAGGTGGAGATGAGTTGGAATTGACTCAACAGCAAGTTTTTGATCTTAAACATTTCCCATCTCCCTCCTCCTCTGCCCTTTATCGCTCTCTTATCCCTTATCCCACACCCCTTTGTTCCTCACATCTTCCATCTCTCTTGATCTCTTTTTTCTTTCCCTCCTCTTTTTCTTTCAAGATGGTTCTCTGATAAATGTACTGAGTTAGAGTTTCCTCTGAACACCACTCTTGGTGTTGGGTTTTCATTCCCATCCAACCAAGAATGTTTTGTCATTTTCACTGTGAGTTTCACCTTAACCCAAGGACTGTTTATAAGGATTCTTAGTTCATCTCTAGCTACACCGTAAGAATAGCTGTTGATGGTGTTAAGTGCTGTCGAGTCAATTCCGATCCAAACCAGTATAGGGTTTCCGAGAAGCAACCTGTGAGATTGAACTGCCAACTTTGCGGTTCAAACTGACTTTGTAGTCAGCACATTAACCCACAGTATCAACACAGGACTCTACAATAATAGTAATACTATAATAATAATAAAACCGTAACAATACCAGTTGCTATTAGAGTGGGTTCTGATCCATGGCGATCCCATGTGTGTACGAGTAGAACTGTGCTCCACAGGGTTTTCAAGAACTGATTTTTCTGAAGTAGATTGCCATAACTTTCTTCTGATGCACCTCTGTGTGGACTTGAACCTCCAACATTTTGGTTAGCGGTTGAGTGCTTTTTACCCAGCAACTCTTCTATAAATACCAATCACCGTACCACCACCAAACCCATTGTTCCAGAGTTAATTCCAACTCATCACTGCTTCCATATGTTTCAGAGTAGGACTGTTCCAGGCAGTTCTTAACCCCTATCATGTTAGGGAAAGGAGCCTGGAGAGGCCGTGGTTAGGAGCTGGGCTGCTGATTGAAAGGTGAGTGGTTCAAACTCACCAGCAGCTCCTCAAGAGAAAAAAAATGGCAATTGGCTCACATGAAAATTACAACTTTGGAAACCACATGGGGCACTTCTACTGTGCTCAATACGGTCGCTATGAGGCAGAATGGCACTGAGGACACAAAGCAGCAATCTTACCAAAGATCACCAGAGGAGCTACCGTAGATTCGAACCACCCACCTTCTGGTTAGGCGCTGAATGAAAACCATTTGTACCACCAGGAACCTGTTTTAGATGGACAAGACTGTTTGCATGGTTGTCTTGTTACTGATTCATATGTTGATGCATGAAAGTCAGAGAACATGTCCCTCTCCTGCCTTAGAAGATTTGTCTGGTTTCTGCCTCAAAGCCCAAGTCCTCATCGTGGTTCACAAGGTGCGTGGTCTAGTCTCAATGTTGCTACCTCCAGATACACTTCTGCCTCAGGGCCTTTGCACCTGCTGTTCCCTTTGTCTAGAACACTCTTCCTCAGATATACATAAGGCACATTATCCTGCTTGCTTCTGTTCTCTGTCCAAAAGTCATTTTACCAGCAAAGTCTTCCTTGCCCTGCCTTCTAAAATAACAACCTCATGAGCAGTGACTAGGGTCCTGTAAGAGACCACCTAAGGCGCAATTATTGGTCTCTGCCCGTCGGAGAGTGAAGAAAAACAGAAGAGTGAAGAAAATCGAAGACGTATGGAAAGCATTAACGCAATGGACTAACGGACCATGTGCAACACAGCCTTCACGACTCTGAGACCAGAACTCGATGGTGCCTGGTTACCACTACCAACTACTCCAAAGGGAATCACATTAGAAGGTTCTGGATAGAGAGGCGGGGGAAATGTGGAACAAAGCTCAAAATCATGAAAAAGAGACCAGCATTACTGGTCAGATAGAGACCGGTGGACCTTAAGACTGTGGCCCTTAGTCACCCATCAGGCCTGGAACTGAACTCATCCCTATGGCAAAATGTTCAGCCAAACAGGTCTATAAGGGGACCAGTAACACTAGTGAGATACACAGGGACCAGTAGTAACACTAGTGAGATACACAGGGACCAGTAACACTAGTGAGATACACAGGGACCAGTAACACTAGTGAGATACACGGGGACCAGTAACACTAGTGAGATACACGGGGACCAGTAACACTAGTGAGATACACGGGGACCAGTAA
>NW_006408634.1:9296925-9301984 GCF_000296735.1 Chrysochloris asiatica
ACTAGTGAGATACACGGGGACCAGTAACACTAGTGAGATACACGGGGACCAGTAACACTAGTGAGATACACACAGCTTAGAATCATCAACCACCTGAGATCAAAGGGGGCAGCATTTGCCCAACGATGATGTTCAGAAACAGGAAGGGTTAGGAAAGGAGAAGGAATGGAAACAGGAAACACAGGGAGGAAGTGGAATAAATCATGTGACATGCCATGGAACAAAATGTGTGTGGACTGTTGAATGGAAAACTGATCTGATATATAACCATTCACCCAATTCACAATGAAATGTTTTAAAATAATAAAAAGTCAATTTTTTAAAAAGGATGAGGAAACTGAATCTGAGAAAGGTGGCGTGACTAGCCCAAAGTCAAACCACTTGCAGATAGAGTCTGAAGTAGGCATTTGGGCTTTAGAACTTGTACTTTAAACATTTTCAAATTCACTTTTTTCTTTCAACTTCCAAAACAAAGCAACAAAAAAAGTCAAAATTCCCCACACAAGAAACCCAACTTTTGTTATCTAACATTTTTTTTTTCATACTTGACATTCTTTTTAATATAAGATGACTTAATACCATGATTTAAAACTTCTTTTTTTAGAACAAGAGATTTTTCTTTGGAGAGAAAATGGCCCACGCCTTTGTCCAAATACCCATAGGTCTTCTAATGCGCTCCATCTTTTTGCTATTTTAGTATCTGGTGTGATTGACATACTAGATTATTACCACCTCCTCTTCAAAGGATTGAATCATTATAGTTGAAGTCATATAGCTTTGCCACTGAGGAACAAAATTAAACTTTGTTCCACTAAAACACATAATTATTCCTCATATAAAATTCAGTGCAACATTACTAGTGAGGAGCAAGACATTTTGGCAGCAATTTAGGATTCATTCTAACTACAGATAGTCCTCGATTATGAACAAGTTCCATTCCTAAATCTGTCTTTAAGTCGAATTTGTACATGAATTAGAAACATCAGCATCTATCCAATGGTCAGTTACTCAAATGTTCAGCCTAGTACATAGCAAGGGTGGGGAACATCCGGAAATCGTTGGGTCTGGCCCTGCCAAGGCAACCGCAGTTCCAGCCATTGCATTGTTGCTGTTGTTGTTGTTGTTGTTGTTGTTGTTGTTAAGCGCTGGGGAGTTGGTTCCAACCCATAGCGACCCAGTATAGGGTTTCCAAGGAGAAGCTGATGGGTTTGAGCTTCAGACCTTGTGGTTCACAGTCCAGTGCTGATCCCACAGCACCACATCAGGAGTCCTAGCCATCATATTGTTGTTGTTGTTGTTGTTAAGTGCCATCAAGTCGATTCTGACCCATAGCAACCCAATATAGGGTTTCCAAGGAGCAGCTGGGGAGCTTGAACCACCGACCTTGAAGTTCAAACGATTTTGCAATCTGATGCATTAGCCCACAGCGCCACACCAGGACTTCAGCCATCACACTGTTGTTGTTGTTAAGTGTTGTCAAATCGGTTCCGACCCATAGTGACCCTGTATAAGGTTTCCAAGGAGCAGCTGGTGAGTTTGAACCGCCGACCTTGCAGTTCAAATGGCTTTGCAATCTGACACACTAGCTCACAGCACCACAGCACGACTCCACAGCCATCACAGCCATCACACTGTTGTGGTTATGTGCCGTGGAGTCAATTCAGACTCATAGCGACCCTGTACAGGGGTTTCCGAGGCTGTAAATCTTTACCGGAGCAGAAAGCCTCATCTTTCTCCTGTGGAACAGCTGGTAGTTTCGAACTGCTGACCTTGCGGCTCACAGCCCGATTCATAACCACTACACTACCAGAGCTCCCTCAGCCATCACATTGTTCTTGTTGATGTCGTTGTTGTGAAGTGCCGTTGACTCGGTTCCGACCCATAGTGACCCTGTATAGGGTTTGCGAGGAGGGCTGAGTTAATTAAATGTTTGACCAAATAGAGCAGGCTAATTTTTTTAAGTTGATAATTTCGTATGGCCCGCAAATGATGTTGTAAATTTTGGCAGGAAAAAAGTTCCCCATCCCTGCTATATAGTACTTTCAGATACCCTAAAACAAACCCTGTACAGGGTCGTTATGGGTCAGAACTGACTCAACGGCACTTAACAACAACAACAAAAACATCTTTAACATAATCCTACAATAATAATCATAATGATATTTTGAGCTATGTGCCAATGTAGTGACCCTCTGCACAACAGAACGAAACACTGCCCGGTCCTGCGACACCCTCACAATTGTAGTTACACTTGAACCCATTGTTGTTGCCACTGTGGCAATGCGTCTCCTTGGGGGGGGGTCTTCCTCTTTTCCACTGACCCTCCACTTCACCAAGCATGATGTCCTTCTCCAGGGACCAGTCCTTCCTGATAATACATCCAAAGTATGAGAGACAAAGTCTGGCCATCATGGCTTCTAAGGAGCATTCTGGCGGAACTTCTTCCAGTACAGATTTGTTTGTTCTTCTATGGGTCCTGGTGATTTACTTCTATAAAGATAACAGCCAAAAGAACCTTCTGGGGCCATTCTATTCTGTCACACGGGGTTGCTATGAATTCAAATCAATTAGACAACACTCAAAAACAACAACTAGTTTAAAGGTTGGGGGTTCGAACCTACCTAAAGACATCAAGAAAGACAGATCATTTAGTTCTGAAAGGTCACAATCTTGAAAATCCTATGGAGCAGTTCTGCTTTGCACGCATGGGGTCCCCATGAATTTAAAATGATGGCAACTAAGAAAGAAAATCCCTTGAGTGAGGTCCAGATGACACAAAGAGTTTGTACTCAACCATTAACCAACCTGGGGTGGCGCTGTGGGCTAATGCGCCAGACTGCAAAGCCGTTTGAACTGCAAGGTCGGTGGTTCAAGCTTACCAGCTGCTCCTCGGAAACCCTAGACAGGGTCGCTATGGGTCAGAATTGACTCGATGGCACTTACCAACAACAACATTAACCAAAAGGTTACTATTTGAACCTACTCGGAAGTGCCTGGCTAGTTGCCACCAAATCCTACTCTTTCATACATGGAGTGGTCATGAGTTGGCCTTGAATTAATGGCAGTGGGTTTGGTTTTAGTTTTTTTCTATCAAGAAAACATCTTTTCCGACCCAGAACTGCTGGGAGAACAGAAAATTCATATTGAAAGAAAGACCTGCAGAAAAAAAGGGGGCTGTTTGTTTGAATTTCAAGCAAGGTTGGTGGTTTAAGCTCACCAGCTGCTCCTTAAAAACCCTATACAGGGTCACTATGAGTTGGAATTGACTCAACAGCACTTAACAACAACAACAATGTGCTCTGGAGGCATCAAGGCAAGAAAAGTCAGTCCATCAAGGAAAACCCCCTTCTAGGACTGACACTTCAGGGAACCCAGAAGTTGTCTAGTATGCTCACTGGTGACAACCTGGATCTACCTGTGAGTGGAAGTCAGGGAAATGCAGCAATGAAGACATGGGCAGAGTGTGACCAAGTGCCATTGACACCCATTGACCTTGAGATGAGACAGAGAAGAGGAAGGGCAGACTAGTCTGAAGTTTAGAGAGATGTATGAACTCCTGAGCCCACGGACACTGACCCCTGGGGGCTAGGGCTGAGATTGAAGCAGCCAGCTGGTCTGAAGTGCAGGGAGGTGTGCATGAACTCCCAAACTTGCAGCTAGTACCCATTTGACCTAGCTTTGGTGGCTAGCTGACCAGAACTTGACCAAATAAAGATAAAGATGTTTGATGCTGTAAGCAAATGCAAATAGCTACAATTTGATGAACTGGACTTTTGCTTATGAATTCAGTTGCTCAACATTCCAACAAGAATGGAAGAATTCTTCATATCAAGGAACCAGCTTGTGTCCTTCGTGTACTAGGTTGGTTGTTGTTGTTGTTGTTGTTGTTAAGTGCTTTTGAGTCTATTCCGACCCATAGCAACCCTGTATAGGGTCTCCAAGGGGCAGCTGGTGAGCTTGAACCACTGACCTTGCAGTTCAAATGGCTTTGCAGTCTGGCGCATTAACCCACAGCGCCACACCAGGCAAGCTTTCATGAATGTGCTAAGTAAGTTTCAGAATGAGGTAAGTAGAATCCCCACTCAATTACATCTTAACTGCCAAACCAATGAGAATCCAGGCCCAGTCAAATTAACACAAAGCATCACAGAGACTACACACAACCTTAAAGTTGTATGATTGTTGCTTCTGCTGCCAACTGTCAGATCGGTCACCACTCATATTTACCTTGTGATTAAGAGTCCTGTTTTCTTGCTGGCTGTCAGCTCAAGCTGTTCTCAACTCCAGAGCCTGCTCACGGTTCCTTGCCCCACAGCTCCACACCACAGATCCTCTAACAAGATGGTACCTTGAGTCTTCAAAGTCAATAAAGGCCATCCCTAGCTCTAGTCTACTAAGACGGAACCTTAGATACCATAACAATTATAGGAGGGGCACCTATTGCCTTGACCATATAACATAACTTCCTAATGAAGCACTGCAACAGAATGAAGAAATTCTTGAACAATATCATCAATACCACAAGCAAGTAAAATTTTGCTGACAATAATTCAAAAACAGCTATGGCAGTACACTGCCATTGACAAGAAACTCCAGAGATTCAAGACAAATTCAGAAAATGAGGAACACGGAATTTCATTGCTGACATCAGATTGATTTTGGCTGAAAGCAGAGAATACCAGAAAGATGTTTACATGTGTGTGTCAGGTTTGTATCCTCTTCCACTATATTTTTCAATCTGTATGCTAAGTAGATAATCTGAGAAGACAGATTATACGAAGAAGAACATGGAATCCGGATTAAAGGAAGACTCATTAACAATGTGCAATTTGTAGATGATAAAACTTCACCACTCCGCCATCTCCTCCTCCATAGTCCCCCACCCTACCACCACCCACAACTTTCTAAAGAGTCCGCAAACTCCCAGCAATTAAATATCAAAATGTAGATTACGTTTCTTCCAGCCAACAAAAGAAGTCAATCTCTTGTTGTAGTTGTTATTAAGTGCCATTGAGTCGGCACCGACTCATAGCGACCTTATCCACAGCAGAACGAAACA
>NW_006408634.1:9302814-9344947 GCF_000296735.1 Chrysochloris asiatica
ACACACACCCTTTGACATACACACAATAAACCAAGTCAAACCCACTGCTCTCCAGTCCAGTCCCTATAGGACACAGCAGAAGTGCTCCCTAGGATTTCAGAGACGCTAAATCTTCACAGAAGCAGACAGTCTTATCTTTCTTCCATGGAGCAGCTGGTGGGTTTGAACTGCCAACCTTGAAGTTAGCAGCCCAACACTTAATCCACAGCACCACCAAGGAATCCTTTTTCATACATACATACACAACACTAAAAATATCTGGTAATTAACAAAAGGAACTCAGTAAATGAATGTCATTATGTATTTTAAAAAATCATAATGGAAAATTAGTTTCTCCCCAAAGCCATTAAATACACATTGAACACATAAATAGGGCGAATTGAGTCTTGGAAGCATGCCAAATGACAGGTCCCTATCCCTTAGCAAAAGCTCTTGAGACAGATGCATTTCCGGATTCAGAATTGCTCCAATTTTAGAAAGGTAATTCAGAGGAAATGCATATATTATGTAACATTCCCAAAGGTCTGAGGCCATTCCTCCCCCTCTGATATGTTAATTTTGGCAGGAAAATGTGTGAATATTCACATCAAAGGAGATAAGTACAAATAGCTCATATTGGTTGATTTGGTGCCACAAAATTAACCCCCTCAAAAATGGATTTTGGCAAGAAGGAGGTTGGCAGAGAATGATAAAGGCAGGGGAAGCCAAGGGAACAGTGTAAGAGTTAAAGGGATTAGTGTTAATACTACTATATATACAATCCTACAATAGCCCTGACCTATATGGGTCAATTGAATGAATGTGGGAGGGAGAGGGGAAATATACCCACAAATATATAAAGATTTCACAGAGGGTATTTGTACATGGGTATTTACCTTTGCTACAAACATACCCATGAACGCCAGGGAGCATACACAGAGCAAAATCATAAAAACGTAGTTGTTATTGTTAAGTGCTGTTGAGTCGGTTCCAACCCATAGTGACCCTGTGCAGGGTTTCCAAGGAGTGGCTGGTGAGCTTGACCTTACAGTTCAAACCAGTTTTGCTATCCAGTGCATTAACCCACAGCGCCACACCAGGACTCCTTAAAAACTTGGTTCATTGTTGTTGATGTTATGTGCCAATGGAGTCAGTTATGACTCATAGTTATTGTTCTGTGCCGACCCTGTACAGGGTTTCCGAGGCTGTAAATCATTACGGGAGCAGAAAGCCTCATCTTTCTCCCGCAGGACAGCTGGTAGTTTCAAACTGCTGACCTTGCGGTTCTCAGTAACCCCTATGCTACCAGAGCTCCTTTCGACTCAGAGTAGACATTACCAAATACCTTAAGGGAATGAGCTGCTGGGGGGCCTGGGGTGGCGCTTAGGACCATAGTCTCCAGGGACATCACTGTCAATTGGCAATTGGCATAACATAGTTCACAAAGACAATGTTTAGAATCCTACTTTGGTGAATAATGACTGGGATCTTAAAAGTTCCGGAATGGCCATCTAAAACGTAATTATTGGTCTCTCTCTAAAACAGGGGGAAAAGAGGGTCCAGCAATCAGGATCCAACATGAGGTGAGCTTCCCCTTATTGACTGAAATCTCGTGAGGAATGCTGGGCCTACACTCTTGCTTGCTTAAACCATTGTAAAGATGTGCAGGACATGCCCAGGGTGCCTAGCTGAACAACCACATCCTGAGAAATGCCATTAAGGAAGACCACCCATAAAACTTCTGTATATTACTTCCTTGTGAAATAGTTTACAGATCTAACCGGTTTACCCAGTGCCCTAGGCATAATTTTGAAGGATAAACCTTCTACTGGGGCAGAGGAGAATGCCAGTCCCTGGAAGCACTTTGAACCAGAGTCCCAAAGAACCACGCGCGCTTAAGATCCCAGAGTAAGTTCTGGCTGCTCCTACCTGAGGCCTTTGCAGTGGAATCCATCTTGAAGAAATGCTGAGCACACACCAATTAGTACGGCCCCTCCTTAACGGGCTATTTCCTAGAAATCCCCGCCAATTCCTATGAATAAACATAAGGCCTTTTTTCTACACAAAATTTTAGCCCTTCTTTCTCCACTTGCAAGCCTCTTTCTTATAATAAACTTTTGCTTATATGGAAACCCTGCCTCACCTGAGTATTATAAAAGTATTAGTACAGAGCAAGAAGTCCCGGTGTGGCGCTGTGGATTAATGCGCCAGACTGCAAAGTCTGTTTGAACAGCAAGGTCCGTGGTTCAAGCTCACCAGTTGCTCCTTGGAAACCCTATACAGGGTCGCTATGGGTCGGAACCGACTCGACAGCACTTAACAACACAACAACAACATTAGTAGAAAGTAAGACCCCTGTCTTAGAGGGTGGAGATACGGCTAGCACTCCTGGTGACATCCCTGTCTGGAAGAAAGAAGAGTCGTGAAGATTTAAGATGTTTGGAAACCATTAGTTCAATAAACTAATGTAAAATGTGAACAGTCCCCGCAACGCTGAGACTCAAAAAATTAAATGGTACTCAGCGACTATTACCAACTGCCCTAAAAGGGACCCCATTAGAAGGTCCTGGATAGAGGGAGAGAAAATGTGGAATAAAACTCAAAATTATAAAAAAGACCAGACTAACTGGTCAGAAAGAGACTGGAAGAACCCACAGACTATGGGCCTTCAGGTCTGGAACTGAGCTCACCTTCATGATTCAGTTTTCAGCCAAGCCGTAGATAGGTATGCAGGGGGAACAACGCTAGTGAGGTATGCATATCCTGGAATGGTCAACCATTCAAGATCAAAAGTGTAGCATTCCCCTTCCAGGACTAAGACTCCAGGGGAATACACGAGCAGTCTGACTGGTGACCACACTGGTCACTGATAAGGAGAAGTGGGGGGAAAACAGCAATGAAGTTGTGAGCTAAGTCTGACCACGTTCAATAGACCCCTGTGAACCCGGGTTGAGACCTGGTTGGCCATCAGTATGGCAAGACCTGGGGACTCTTGGGCCCAGAGACAGTGACATGGACACAGAGAACTAGAGTGAACAGTGAAGCGTCCAGCTGACATGAAGTTAGGGGAGATGCACAAGAACACCTATACTTGTAGATAGTACCCACTTGACCTGGCTTCAATGGTTGGATGATCAGAACACGACTAGAAGAAGAAAGAAGGGGAGGGGGGAAGAGTAATCCACTACAATTTGATGAACTTGACCTATACTTATGGATGTAGTAGCTCAAAAGAGGGAACAAATCTTTACAGCAAAGATTTTTCCCACTCCCTCGGTATACAAGGTTGACAGGGATGGGCAACTTAGACCTTGGCCACCCAAAAAGGGGGTGAGGGCTGACAAAGGCAGGAAGTGACTGGCTTACAAGCTTTCGAGAGGGAGCCTAGTTCCAGAGGGTACGGGGGAAGGTAGAATCTCCACTGAGTGGTTTCCAATCTGTTGGGATGGGCCTGATGAAAGGAGATGGGGATAAGACTCTTGTGGTACAATAGTGAATAATTGCTATCAGAACTGACTATGAGATGTTGGAAATGTAAAGGTAGATGTTTTGTAACAAAAGGAGGGGAGTGTTTGATTTTGCAGTCCAGGAGCAGACGTCCCTGGGACCATCAAGGGAGAAGAGCAGAGTGTGAGACCTTATCCAGAGAAGCAGTGACACCGGAGATGGAGGCAGAGATGATGACTGATGACGTGGAGAGACAAAGCCTCCGTCTGGGGACTCTAGACTCAGGGAGGGAGAGGGGTTGTGTGTTGATGGCCAAGGGGCAGGCTTGAGGGTGTTTCCTTTGATTGTTTGATGATACATGGAGGGGATTGTAATCATGGCAATGAAACGAAAGATGATAGGATGAATGTAAAGCTGGTGTTCTCCCAGGTAAACTATCACATAATTCACAATAAAAACTTGGGGGTAGGGGGTGGGGGAAAGGGTAGCATTTACCAAAGGGCACAATTCAGAAGGGTGAAGAAAGAAGGAGGAATAGAAACACAGGGAAGAAATTAGATAAGTGAGGTTACAAGGAGGAGATTGTCATCACTGAAATGAAACAAAGTGTCTGATTTGTTGAATGTAAAACTGATAATCTGCTGTGTAAACCTTTACTGGATTCACAATAAAGTTTTTTGTGTGTGTGTGCGTGTGTGTTTTTAATGGGTTTTGGTTGTCAGAGCTTTTTGGATATCAGAATTGATGATAAAGGATCCTGAATTCTATTAACAGGTTTCTCACAATTGTGATTATATATTTTCCTAAAATTTTGGATTTCAGACTTAGGGAGTTTCAGCAACCAAGAAGACGGTGGCCCTTGGGCGCCACCTCCTGGCAGTCCCAGCTCTTGCAGTCAGCTGTGGAATTGAGAAATCTATTTGGCTGAAGCCACCTCCAGGGTTTTATCCTGATTGGTCTAAATTTCCATAGTTCTCCCGTCTTTCCTGACAGTGGATGGTAAATTACCCCAGCCTTAACCAACCAATACCTGGAATTTCCCAGGCACAGGCATTGGTTGAAGGGTGAAGAGTTGTCACATGACTCAGGTTGATTTTGTTAGAAAGATGTTTGGCTCACTTGTTTACTATGCTCAGCTGATGCACAGCCCTGTTGCATTGGGACCAACCCCAGTTTCCCTCAACTGTGCCCAGCCAATAAGTGACCACACCGGGATATTAGTGTGGGCACCTGCCAACCCATGAAGTTGCTGGGTGACACGCTGAAGGACTCTCTGTTGTTGTTGTTAGCCGCCATCTAAGTTGGCCCTCAACTCACAACGACCCCATGCGTTAGAGTAGACTTGTGCTCCACTGGGTTTTCTTGGCTGTTATCTTTATGAAGATCACCAGACCTTTCATCAACAGTGTCCCTGGGTGGATTCAAACTGACAACCTTTAGGCTAGAAGCTAATCACAAACCACTTGTGTCACCAAGCCTCCTGAGGACTCCCATAGACCTGGTCAAGATTCCTAAAATCCTGCTACAACTTGAGGGTCCTCCTACCCAAACTTACCTTCCCTCTCTCATTTCACCTCATGTCTGGGTCTGTTCATCCCCCTCACCCCTCACACACTGACTTGGCATCTGCTTTTCAGAGGACCTGAACTGGCCAAGTCCTCAATGACACTGGAATGTGGTTAAAGCTTAAGTCCTGTAGTCAAAACTGCTCAGCTCTCAAATCTTGGTTCTACTGCTTATGAACTATGCACCACTGGACATGTGGCTCCACCTTTCTGAACCTCAGTTTCCAAATCCGCCAATGGGGAAATATAATAGTACCTGCCTTGTAGGTTTGCCATGAGGGCTAACTAGGCCAAGGATTAGAATTGGATCTGTCTATTTACACCACCCTGGAGTCCGTGGGTGATACAAATAGTTAATGTGCCTGGCTTCTAACCAAACATTTGTAGGTTTGAGTCCACTAAGAGGCGCCTCCAAAGAAAGGTACCTCCAGAAAACCAGCCACTGAGAACCCTGTGGAGTGCAGGGTTCTACTCTGATACACATGGAGTCGTATTGTTTTTCCTTTTTGCTACATCACCCAAAGGGAGCAAGGATAAACACTGGACTGCAAACCACACGGCTGCTGGTTCCAGCCTATCAGCTATGGCGGTGGTGGTTATGTGCCGTGGAGTCGATTCCAACTTATAGCAACTCTGTACAGGGTTTCCGAGGCTGTAAATCTTTACGGGAGCAGAACGCCTCATCTTTCTCCTACAGAACAGCTGGTAGTTTCGAACTGCTTACCTTGCAGTTCCCAGCCCGATTCGTAACCACTACGCTACCGGAGCTCCTTTATCAGCTATGCTGCGGGAGAAAAGATGAGGCTTTCTACTCCCATATAAAGATTTATAGCCTCAGAGTGTCCAACAGAGTGGCGATGCATCATAATTGACTCAGTAAAAGTGGGTTTGGATTTTAAGTAATCATATCTACAGAGGCTCTGTTTATAAATAAAATCACACTGTGAGATCCCAGGTAGAAATAAATTTGAGAACTAATACATAACGCCAGACTTCTGGTGTGGCACTGTGGGGTTAATGCGCTGGACTGCAAAGTCGGTTTGAACCACCAGGTCAGCAGTTCAAGCTCACCAGTTGCTCCTTGGAAACGCTATACAGGGTCGCCATGGGTCGGAACCAATTCGACAGCACCTCACAACAACAACAAATAATACATAATGCCAAGGTAATGTACTGAGTTACAAAGTGGGCTGCTAACTAACTGCCAGGTCAGCAGTTCGAGTCTACCAGCCATTCTATGGGAGAAAGATAAGGCTTTCTGCTCCAGTAAAGATTTACAACCTCAGAAACCCTACACAGGGTCAGTATGAGTCGGAAGCACCTCAACAGGTAGATAGCAGCATCAAGAATACGTAACACCAGTCAACGTGAGGGCTGAGATCAACCATGTGGACAATCAGTGGATCAATGATGGCTACGTACAGGAAGCCCCAATCAAAACTGTAGACACAGGCTCACGTGAGCTATCCTGGTTGGCAATACTCTGAGCTTGTTGTCACACCTACAAAGCTGTAGGTCAGGTGGTAGGCTGAAGGCTCCTGCAGGTTTGCATCCTAAGATATGGCGATATCTCTACGTTGGGAAGAGCGCTAAGTGGAGAGTGAGTGAGTTCAAACAAAGTATCTATTTATAATCTGGAGGGTAATGTGGCCCAAAGACATGAAACTTCCATGACTCTACCCTATGCATCTTTTCCTTTGGCTGATTTGATTATTGTGGTGAAATGAGTTCCTTTATGTGACCTTTTGTCTTGGTTCTTAGAGAAAAAACAGCTTGGTAGAATTTCTCCCTAAACCCTGAGGACGTCTTTGCCTTAGTTTTCAACCCCAGAAGGTTAGTTACTTTTGTATAGGTTGATTGATCTTTCTTAGGTAAGTTGCCAACAATTTAAGATTGCATGTTTTTTGTCTGGTTCTGGGCTGCAGCCTGCCCTGTGATTGGTCAGTAGACTATGCAAATGAAGTGACCAAGGACTATGCAAATAAGTCAACAATGCAAATGAAAGACCTGTGGCCTGTAAGAAGGGATTGGTCAGTTTGTGGCCAATAGGGTTCATACTTTGAAATTAACAAGCAGGTATGTATATAGCAATGTTCCCTGGTGGCTCATTTCATTGTAGGATAAGCACTGGACTGCTTAACCACAAGGTTGGCAGTTCAAACCCACCAGATATTCTGCAGGAGAAAGATGAAGCTTTCTGGTCCCATAAAGATTTACAGTCTTGGAAACCCTATATAGCAGGGGATAGGACCTTTTTATCAGCCAAGGGTCATTTGGATATTTATAACATCATTTGCAGGCCATACAAAATTATCAACTTAAAAAATTGGCCTGCTATATGTGGTCAAATATTTAACTCAGCCCTAATGTGATGGCTGGAATGGCTATTACTTTGTCAGGGCCAGACCAAATGATTTCATGGGCCTTATATGGACTTGATGACAGTGTGTTTTGTTTTGTTTTGTTTTATGTCTACATGAGTATATGTAGCCAGCCCCACAAGGGTTTTACAGACAGAAAGAGAAAGAGCAGAAGGAAAAAAGGAGAAAGAAGTAAGAGAGAGAGAAAAAAGACAAGGAAACTCTTAAAGGAGTTGTAAAAGAGGTCCAGGGCTGTAACAATGAAAACTTTAAGTGGCCCAGTGCTGAGGTTTTGTGTCAACTTGACTGGGCCAGGATCCCAATGGTTTGGCAGTTGAGCTGTGTTTATCCCCATGGTGATGAAACCTAATACCTACATCGCTAACTCTATGATGATTGGCTGCTCACAGCCAATCAATTGAAAGGATGTTTCCTTGGGTGTGTGACGGACACGCAGAAAAAACTTGCTCTTTTTTTTTTTGGCCTGAGACCTGGGACTCTACAATTATGAGACATTCCTTGATATAAACTTCTCTTTATATGTCTACATATGTAACTTCCACTGGTTTTGTTTATCTAGAGAATCCAGCCTAAGACAAAACAGGCGCAATAGACCTGCAAGGGGCCAAGCAGCAGAGCCAGTGGCCAGACGGCAGAGCCAAGATCTATGTCAAGGAGCTGAGGGACGCTCAAAGAGCTATCCTGCCCTGAAGAAGGGAGACTTTGCCTACCTGCTCCCTGATTTTGAGTTGTGGCCTGTCCATCCTGAGCTGTGAGAAACCATTTAACTGAAATTATGGTTTGTGCGTTCTGTGTGGTCATTGCAACAGGTGATTGAACCCCAAAGGGAAGTAGAGAAGAGGGCGGAACAGCTAGTGTTAAAAAGGTTGCCGAGTGGAGGTATGTCTAACTTAAAGGAGGATAGAGATTTACATTACCCTCCCTTAAGTTAGACAGTTTCTGATGCCACTACTGTTGTTGTTGTTAAGTACCATCAAGTTGGTTCTGACTCATAGCAACCCTGTATATGAGTGTTCCAAGGCTGTAAATCTTGGCGGGAGCAGAAAGCCTCATCTGTCTCAAAGTAGTAGTTGGTGGACTCGAACCACCGCCCTTGTGATTCAAAGTCTAGCACTTACCCTGCAAAGCCACTACACTCCAACACCACGACAGTCCCATTTTCCAGCTATGTAGCCCTTCCCTGTAATAGACCATAACTGTGAGTATAACAGCTTTTAGTGAGTTCTGTTTACAGTGCAATGGACCACATTTCTAAAGCCCCTTTCTCACCTTAATTTCATAATTCCCACCAAATGATGGGTTATTGTTGTTGTATAGTCCTGTTGAGTTCGTTCTACTCACAGAAACCCTGTATAGGGTTTCCAAAGACAGGCTGGTGAGCCTGAAACGCCCCATGATGGGACCTGTGGCCCACCAAGGAGACTGGACAGCTTGCTAATAGTGCAAATTAGGTGCATGACACCCTTTGTGGGGATGGTGGGGGTGAGAGCAGTGATGGTTGTGTGCTGTGGAGTCGGGTCTGACTCATAGTGACCCTGTATAGGGCTTCCGGGGCTATAAATCTTTACAGGAGCAGAAAGCCTCATCTTTCTCCCATGGAACTGATAGATTCGAACTGCTGAACTTGTGGTTAGCAGGCCAACTCATAATCCACTACGCTACTATGGGACCATGCAACTAAATTCCCTAAGAAAGGAATTGGTCAGTTTTGCCATTCCACTAGGTTTTTTTAAAATCCTTAAGTCGTACAGGCAGAACCATCAAGCAGAGACCTTGGTTCCCTGCTCTGAGAACCTCCTAGACCCAGAAGACAGAACAGTAACCCCAGAACTGGAGAGAGATGAGACGCAGTGACAGAGAATGAGGCAACAGAACCAGGGAGACCAGAATATCGTCTTTGGGCAGGAGGCCTGCTGGCAATCAGGTGCTGGCAGCCACTTACTCATGGAGCCAGAGAGCTTTGTGATTCTTGCCTGAACAAAACAGAGACTGGACCAGCCCATGAGGCCTGAGAGAGAGGCTGAGGGACTGAGAGACTGAGGGCCAGGTAGTGAGGCTTGCCGGTGGGCACAGCTGAGTAGAGGCTGTCCTGAACAAAGAAATGTACCCTAAGTCATTTCTGATGCTGAATTGTAACCTATTGCTTCCACAATAAACCCCATAAACTGTAGGTATGGTCTGTGAGTTCTGTGTGGGCACTGCAGTGAATTAACAAGCCCAGCAGAGAAGCGAGTGCCAAGGGAGGGACCCCTGGTGTCAGAATCGGTAAAAAGATTAGAGAGCGAAGGCATGAAACATGACCTAGCCTCAAAGGAATCCGCCTTAGGCTGATACTGCGGATGGTGGTTCTCCCCTTCATGAACTTAGAAATCAGACAACCCTGCACCATTCGTACATCTGTGAATACTTCTAAGGATTTGTTGAACCAGACAGTGGTTGTAGAAAGCCCCCAAGATTGCGGTGGGTGTTGAGTGCCAGGAGCCTGGTGGTGAGCCAATAGCGTTTCTTATGTTGAAGCCTGGAAGAGGGAGTCCTGGGTGGCGCAAACAAATGGTTAGGAGTTTGGCTACTAACTGCAAGGTTGGCTGTTCAAATCTATCCATGGATAAAAGCCTTGGCAATCTACTTCCAAAAAATCAAAGCCATTGACAATCCTAAGGAACACAGTATCACTCTGACATCACTGGGGGTTGCCCGGAGTTGGAATCAACTCCATGGAAACCGACTGCTGTTGTTGTTTTAAGCTAAGCTGAGTTGGAGGGTTTTTTCACTGTAACCAGGCCTCTCCTGACAAGTGTGTTGCCATTTTCCTCTGCCCAAGTCAAGCTGCCTGGCTCACAAAAACAAGTGGTCTCTGACCAACGTGGCAGGAAGCCTCCTCCAGGAAGCCCTCCCGGACCTGAATTCAGCCTCCTGACAACACTGGGTTGTCACTGTCCAGGGACACGTCCATCTCTCCCATTGGACTGTGAGCCCATGAGGACAGGGCCATCAGTGCTGTGTCCCCAGCTCAGGGATGAACCAAAGTGGTCTATGGGGCAAGGGGTCACCGATGTCTCTGGGCCACTGACTGTATCCAGCAACCGTGGGCTCACCTCTTCAGCACCTTTCCCAGCTAAGACTGAGGAGAAAGACAAGATCACAGGAAACAGTTGGAACTTTTTGGAATACCAAGAGAGCCCTGGTGTGGCACACTGTAGGCTAAGCACTGGACTGGTAACCACAAAGTTGGCAGTTCAAACTTACCAGCCGTTCTTGAAAACTCTATTCAGGGTCACTATGAGTCAGAACCAACTCGACAGCACATAACACAAGAACAAAACCCAACATGGGCCAGAATTCATCTTCTCAAGCTTCCCCCAGAGGAGCCCTGGTGGCGTTGTGGGTTAAGTGTTGGGCTGCTAACCACAAGGTCAGCAAATCAAACCCACCAGCTAGCTGCTCCACAGGAGAAAGATGAGGCTGTCTGCTCCTATCAACATGGATAGTTTGAGGAGCCCTCTGGGGCAGTTGGACTCTGACCTGTAGGATTGTTATCGGCCGGAATTGACTCAATGCAGTGGGTTTGATTTTTTGAAGGTTCTGCTGGGATGTGGGTTAAGTTGGTGAGGGCTAGGGAGGTTGGGTTGAATTCTCTGTTATTATTGAGAGTGTACGCACAGGGCATATCCCAATTCAACAGTTTCTTCAGGTACAATCAATCCAGTGACATGAATGACAGTCTTCAAGTTATACAACCCTTCTTGTGAGCTGGGTCCTCCCTCATGAACATATGCACCATCCCCTAAAACTCCTAAAGTTTTCGAGTATTGTCACTTTTGGCTTTTAAAAGAGCAGTGTTCTTGGCTACCTAAAATGAGGGGGCAATAAAGGCATGAAGTGATTGGCTTACAGAGTTTCAAGAGGGAGTTTAGTTTAAGAGTGTGTGGGGAAAGATAGAGTCCCCACTGAATAGTTTTCATCTTGTGTATCTACATGGGTCTGGGTAAAAAGAGATGGAGATAAGATTCTTATGATTCGATAGTGAATAATTATTGTCATGACTAATTGTGACTGTCACAGTTGTAAAGGTAGAAGTTTTGTAACAAAAAGAGAGGAGTGGAAAAACCAACCAGGGGAATGGTTAATCTTACAGTCCAGGAACAGAGGACCCTAGGACCATCAAGGGAGAAGAGCACAAGCAGAATGTGGGACCTTTTCCAGAGAAGTAGCAGGGACACCAGACATGGAGGCAGAGATGGGGTCATGGAGAGGGAGGGTGATTGAGGATTCTAGATTCATGGAGACAAGGACTGGGAGGCAGACTTGCAGAATGTGCCCTTTGGTGATATAGATTATTATATATGCCTGAGTGTTTAAAAAAAAAAAAAAAAAAGGCGTTAAAATGAGTAGAAATACTGTTACCTGATGGTACATGGAGGGGATTATAATCATTGTAATGAAACAAAGTATATGATTTGTTGAATGTAAAACTGATGATCTGCCCTGTAAACTTTTACTCAGTTCACAATAAAAACTTAAAAAAAAAAAAAAAAGAGCATAATGTTCTTTACTGATTAAGGTACACATTCTTTACTGATTAAGCTAAACTACTGCTTGGTTTGAAGAAGACTTTAGGGTATTTTTGGCTGAAAGTTTAAAGATGGTCTCGGGACAATAGCTTCAAGAGTTCATCTAATCTCTGTGGCTCCAGGAAGCACCTGAGAGGTGTTGAATCCATATGCCTTAGGACTGTTTCAGGAATGAAAGAAAGGGAGACAAGAGAAGATGTTGAAGGGAGGGTTGAGGGAGAAGAAACAGAGGGAACACTGGGGTGGGGAAGCAACAGAGACAAAAACAGAGTGAGTTAGAGAGAGAGAGAGACTGAGAGACAGAGACAGTACTAAACACATCAGGGAGAGGCACAGTTGGTGTTGTCAGGTACTGTAAAGTCAGCTTCAGTTCATGAGAGAACGAAACAGGGCCGGTCCTGCGTCATCCTCTCAACTGTTTCTGTTTGAACCCATTTGTCACAGCCACTGTGTCACTCCATTCTGTTAAGGGTCTTCGTTTCCTTTGACCCTCTACTTTATCAAGCATGGTAACCTGCTCCAAGAACTGGTCCTTCCTGATTAACATATCCAAAGGACCTGAGACCAAGTCTCACTCTCCTCGCTTCTCCGGAGCATTCTAATGGTACTTCTTTCAAGACAGATTTTTCTATTCTTTCTGGTAGTTCATTGTACATACAATATTCTTCACTAACACTATAATTCAAAGGCACCAATTCTTCTTCTTCATTGTTGTCGTTGTTGTTAAGTGCCGTCAAGTCGGTTCCAACTCATAGCGACCCTATATAGTTTCCAAGGACCTCGTGGTTCCAATCGACCTTGCGGTCCAGCGCTTTATCCCACAATGCCACACCAAGGTTCCTAATTCTTCTTTGGTCTGTTTTATTCATTGTCCAGCTTCTGCATGCTTATTAGTGGTGGTGGTTATGTGTCGGGGAGTCAGTTCCGACTCATAGTGACCCTGTACAGGGTTTCTGAGGCTGTAAATCTTTACGGGAGCAGAAAGCCTCATCTTTCTGCCATGGAACAGCTGGTAGTTTTGAACTGCGACCTTGCAGTTCGCAGCCCGATTCATAACCACTACAGTACCATGGCTTGGGCCAGGCACACCATAGTCCTCAAAGTGACATCTTTACAGAGATAATAAAAATTGAGAGACAGAGAGACCCTCAAGAGAGACATCAGGGAGAGACAGAAAGGGATTAATGAGATTTCAAGAAGACACATAGAGGCACAAAGATTGAAAGACAAGAGATATCAGAGAAACAAAGATTCAGAGACAGAAATGAGCCACCAGGGAGAAACACAGAGACACAAAAAGTGATAGACTGAGCGACAGCAGGCAGAGACACGGACACAAAGATTCACAGGGAGAGACAGAGAGACAGACATAAAAAGAGACTAGGAGAGAGAAGTGATGGTGGAGAGGGAGACACAGAGACAAGAAAGAGACAGAGATCCTGGAGAAATGGGACTGAAAAAAGGAAGCTGGAGGAGACAGAGAAAGCCATCCCTCTAACTCCACGACTGCTGGACCCAGGGCTCTAAACACACTTACTTATCTAGCCTTCAGGATCTAAACTGTGGTTTTTATAGCTCTGAGGGATGGAGCCGCGTAGAGCACTGTTGTAAAGGTTTTACATCATCACTAGGTTAGAGCAATTCTGTATCATCTTCATTTTCCAGGCTCAGAGAAGCTGGGTAGCCCGCCCACAGTCACACAACTAGTGAGAGGAAGAACTGAGATCTGAACCCGGGCAGTTTGGCTTGGTGTAGCACTGTAGGGTTAGCACTGGACCACAAAGTCAATGGTTCAAACTCACTAGGCACTTCTTGGAAACACTATACAGGGTTGTTATGAACTGGAACAGGCTCGATGGCGCTAACCACCACCACTGACACCATTACCCTGTGTTAATTGTAAAGGAGTGCTATCTTTTAGTCTATCTACTCCCTCTTGGGGTAAGGGAGAGAGAGGCCGTTGGAAGAGAGTAAAAAATAGGGGCAGGTAAGCAAAGTCACGGATGTTCGAGTCTGACGGAGGAGGCTCAGCTTCACTCTCCTGTTAAAAGCCTGCAGTTTCAGGACAGAAAACCAGCTTCCCACATGACTGGCCCAGACTCTGCCCAGAGCCAGGTCTCAGCTTTAGCAGGAGCCACAGCAGAGCTTCCCAGAAGCACTGCAGGCCCAAGGGCTGTGTACACAACTTCAAGTGCAGTACAGGCCTCAGGCCTGATAACTTCCTCTGTGGTTTTGAGGGGGACAGAGCAGTTGGACCATTCTCCCTGTTCACCCTCACCCCTCTGGTCCCAGGAAGAGATGAATCTGTCCCTCCAAATAGCATCCAGAGAAGGAGCCCTCAGTAGTGTCCAACTGCTAACTGAAAGGTTAACAATTGGAACCCACCGGTTGTTCCATGGAAGAAAGACCAGGCAATCTGCTCCTAATGCCTTTAAGTCAATTCTAACAGATGGCGACCCTATAGCAGAGAACAGAACTGGCCCGCTGAGTTCAGTTTCTGGACTTGAAGCCGACTGCTTCATCCTTGTCCCACAGCCAGCCTAAAAAAGCCCATGGGGCAGTTAGATTCTGTCACATGGGGTCTCTGTGAGTCAGAATCCCCTGGAGATGGCGCCTCACAACAACAACAGCATCCTGACCAATCTGACTGGCTTAGTCTGTGTCCTGGGTAAGTCTGTGATCATTTGAACAAAAACAATTCCCAGAATTCCATTTCTTGATACAAAATCACCCCACGTCTCCTCCTGAGTCAGGCCCTTTGCTTCCTTCCAGAAAGGCTTTCCTTACTTTGTACCCCAAGCACGCACACAATTGCGAAGTCCTTCACACGGTCTGACCTTCAACTGCCCTACTGCAGATAAGTCCCTTCTCCCCACACCAACCAAAACACTAGGTGGGAGCAAAGAAGAAGAGAATCCCCGGACCCACCCCAGAGAAGGGAAGAAGACTGCAAGGTTCAACCAACATGAGACAAAGGTCAGACCCCAAGGAAGGACTTAACACTCACAAACTTGGGGGGAGAGTCTCTTCAGACAGCAGGACACACTCATAGTGTGAGAGGCAGCTGGGGCTGGAGTTTATTGCAGCTGGACAAGGAGAGTAAGGGAGAGGAGGAGGAGGGGGCGGGCTCTGTGCTGTGCTCAGAATCCTATGAGGAGAGGGTCAAGGAAAAGGACAGGAGCAGAAACAGAAATGCCAGATGGACAGGCCCACGGGGAGGCCTCCTCCACCCCCATTCATCGGGAGGGCAATCCCCCACGAAGGAAACGTTAGGCGATGCCATTGGGGGAGAGTCAGGGCCCATCCAAGGAGATTGCATCTCCACGGTCAGTGTCCAACCCGAGATGGAGCGGAGGGTTACCCGGTCCTGCCCCCATGGCCTCCAGCGTCTCCCACACGTCTGGCGGCTGGGGCGAAGGCTGGGTCACTGTGGCGACGGCGACGGCGGCTGCTCGGTGGCGGCTCAAGCTGGGGTCGAGGTCCTCCAGGGGCTCCCAAGGCGCAGGCAGAGGCAGGCAGCGGAGCAGGTGGCTCACCAGAGCGGCCCACGGCGCACGGGGTGGGTGCGGTGGGCGGCGGGCCGGCAGGCGCTGCGGGGGGCCGCGTGGGCACCCAGATGAGGCCGTAGTAGACTGCGAGCAGCACGGCTGCCAGCGACACGCAGAGGAAGTAGGCGCAGACTGGGGCCAGGCGCAGCCAGCGGCCGCGCGGGCCCTCACTCAGACCCGCGCTGCCGGGGCTCTCGCCACCACCACCCACACAGCTCGTGCCCCGCATCCCCACAGCCCGCTCGGCCGGTGCAGCCACCCGCCAGGCCCGGCCCCCTCGGGCCACCCCAGTGTTCTAAAGCTCCCCCAACCCCACCCACGCTAGCAATGGGCACGCCTCCGCGTGGGTGGGCCTCCCCCGCCCTCTGTCCAACCACAGCTCCCTGACCACGCCCCTTTTAAACTGGTCCCGCCCAGTATCTCAACCCCTCCCCCCCACAAAACCAAACCTAGTGTCACGGACTTGATCCTAAGTCAGGGACCCTATAAGCAGGTGTGGCGCTTTGGGTTAATGCACCAGACTGCAAAGCTGTTTGAACTGCAAAGTAAGCGGTTCAAGCTCACCAGGTGCTCCTTGGAAATCCTATACAGGGTCACTATGGGTCAGAATCGACTTGATAGCACTTAGCAAAAATAGACCCATACTTTTCAAGGCTGTCATCTTTACGAAGCAGACGGACACACATCTTTCCCCCACAAAGCGGCAGGTGGGTTTGAACCACTAACTTTTCAGTTAGTAGCCAAACAATTAACCACTGAGTCACAAGGACCACCTGTGTTACACAGATACACTTGATGTGTCGATTGACTCATACGATACAAGAGGTCAGAGTAATTTGCCCCTCAGGGTTTCCAAGGCTGTTAATCTTTGACAAACTCTCCCAGAGAATGATTGGTGATTTTGACAGCAACCAAGCACTTTGACTGTGTCACTAAAGCTCATCCTATTACACCCGGGTCTCTTCACTAACAGTCCCAGTGCAGTTTAGCTCTGTACCCATTTTTATGGTCTCACCCCGTTTCCTGACACAATTTCATCCAGGCACTTAGCCCCGCCTCCTCCCAGTCTCAGAATTCCTTTGGAGCTCAGTCTACCCCCTCCTTAGATGCTGCCCTGCCCCAGTACCAATTTCTCTTTAAACCATCGCTCAATGCCCACTCTACTCCCAGATGCACCCCATTTATCCACCACACTCAACAGGTACCAGCCCAGCATTCTGACCTCACCCTCTGACTGTGGTTCCACCTGTTAAGAAGCCTCACCTAAACCCACTCCTAAAGGGCTGACTTCACCCCTACATCTTAGCCTCGCCCCACATTCTAACACTGCCTTCCAGAAATCTGACCCAACTGAACACTAAGGATGGAAGACTAGATGAGATGTGGGATAACATCAAGGACCTCATATAAGAAAGCAAAAGGTCACTGAAAAGGCAGGAAAGAGACCAAAATGGATGTCAGAAGAAACTCTGTAATTTGAACTTTGTAAAGGAGCTACAGCAAATAGAAGAAATGAAGTAAAAGAGTTGAACAGATTTCAAAGGGTAGCTTGAAGGGATGAAATAAAGTATTATAATGAAATGTGCAAAGACCTGGAGTTAGAAACACAAAAGGGAAGACCACGCTTAGCATTTCTCAAGATCAAAGAACTGAAGAAAAAACTCCAAGCCTTGAGTTGCCATATTAAAGGATTCTATGGGTAAAATGGAATCCTGGTGCGGCACCATAGGATAGCCACTTAACCTCAAGGTCAGTTTGAACAGCAAGGTTGGTGGTTCAAACTCACCAGCCACTCCTTAAAAATCCTATACAGGGTGGCTATGAGTTAGAACCAACTCGACAGCACTTGAAAACAACACGGGCAAAATATGGCACAATGCAGGAAGCACCAAGGAAAAGATGGAAGGAAAACAGAGTTACTGTACCAAAAAGAACTGGATCAGCCATTTTGAGGAGGTAGCGTATGATCAAGAACTGATTGTGCTAAGGAAGTCCAAGCTGCACTGAAGGCACTGGCAAAAAACAAGACTCCAGAAACTGATGGACTATCATAGAGATGTTTCAACAAACAGATGAGATGTTAGAAGCAGCTACTCATTTTTGTCAAGAAATTTACAACACCAACCAATTGGAAAAGACCTAAATTTTAGCTCATTCCAAAGGAAGGTGACCCAACAAATACATATATTATCAAACAATGTAATTAATAACAATACCATTACTATATTAATCTCATTAATATCAAAAATATTAGTATAAAATTTTGCTGAAGATACCTCAAAAGCAGTTGCAAGCAGTACGTTGACAGGGAACTACTAAGATTCAAGCTGGATTCAGAAGACATGGAAAGATGAACATCATTGATGCCGCCAGATGCATCTTGACTGAATGCAGAGAATATCAGAAAAGATGTTTAACTGTATTTTATTGACTATTCAAAGGCATTTGATTGTGTGGATCATAACAAATTATGGATAGCATTGTGAAGCATGGGAGTTCCAAACCACTTCATTGTGCTCGTGTGCACAGACGAGGAGAATCCACAGATGATGAGCTAATCACTTGAACAGAACATGATTTAAAATCAGAAAAGGTGTGCTCCAGCGTTGTATTCCTCCACCATACTTATTCAATCAGTGGGGTTCTGGTGTGACACCATAAATTCAGCACTGGACTGCAAACCACAAAGTCAACAACCGTACAAACCTACCAGCTGCTCCCTGAAAATCCTACATAGGTGATCATTGAGTTGGAATCAACTTGACAGCATTTAACAGCAACATTCAGTCTGTATACTGAACAGATAACCTGAGAAGCTGGATTATATGAAGAAGAACGTGGCATCAGGATTAGAGGAAGACTCATTAACAACCTGTAATACACAGATGACAAAACCTTGCTTGCTGAAAGGGAAGAGGACTTGAAGTACTTACTGATGAAGATCAGAGACAACCTTCAGTATGGATTACACCTCAACATTAAGAAAACAAAAATCCTCACAACTGGACCAATAAGCAACATCATGATAAACCAAGAAAAGACGGAAGTTGTCAGGAATTTATTTTACTTGGATCCACAGTCAACCACCATAGAAGCAGCAGTTAAGAAATCAAATGATATATTGCACTGAGCAAATCTGATGTAAAAGTTCTCTTTTAAGTGTGAAAAGCAAAGAAGTCACTTTGAGGACTAAGGTGTGCCTAACCCAAGATATTTCCAATCACCTCATATGCGTGCTGGAGTTCTGCTGTGCCACTGTAGGGGAGCACTGGACTGCTAACAAGGTTGGTGGTTCAAACCCACCAGCTGCTACTCAGAAACCCTATAGAGGGTGGCTATGAGTCGGAACTGACTTGATACCACCTAACAACATATGCATGCTGGATAAGGATGTCTGAAGAATTCATGTCTTTGGATTATGTCGTTGGCAAAGAATATAAAATGAATTTCCAGAAAGAACCAACAATTTTGTCTTGGAGGAAGTACAGTCAGAATGCTCCTCATAACTGAAGATGGAGTTGCCAGTCCCTGGAGGAAGACATCATGCTTGGTAACACCGAGTGAGAGTCAGCGAAAAAGTGGAAGACCCTCAAGGAGATGGACTGACACTGGCCGCAACCATGGGCTCAAACATGACAACAGGACTGGGCAGTGACTTGTCAGCTGTGCATGAGATTGCTATGAGTTCATGCTAAGTCTGAAACAACTGCAAAGCACCCAACATCAACCAGGCACCCAAACCACGACTTCCCAGAACCCTGCCACTACCTTCACCTACCAACATCACACCGGGAGGTCCAAACTCCAACCCATATCACAACCTCCCCAGCTCCTCCCACCACCCTCAAAGCTTCCCTCTCCCTGGAGTCAGGGATCCAGGGTAGGCTTTGGGAGGGGTGCACTCCTGAAGATCCAGATAAACCCCCTCCCTCATCAAGGTGGGGATGCTTCCCAGCAGCATCTTCAGACATTCACAGCAGCCTGTGGGAAGGAGGGAGGGTAGGCACATCAGCAGATGAAAACACGTCTTCCTCCCTGGCCACAGAAAAGTTCCTCCCTGGCCACAGAAAAGCTTGCCAGCACAGCAACCTGCCCCACAGGGACACAGTTCAAAGGTTAGCGGAAGCACTGCATTTAATTCAAGTCCTTGGAAATGTCACCCACTAACAGGCTCCAGGCATTAGCCTCTGAGGTGGAAATTCGGCTTCATAGCTGTCCCTTAAGAGTCTCTCACCACATCCACACGTGATTCACTTCAGCGATTCTGACTCAGTGGTATCTCAGCATACATACCCTGGGGACAGCGATATCCCCAGTTGTAGGGGCCTGAGGGTGGACCACTGACCAGGCCCCAACCCATTCCCGGCCCCCGTGACTCCTCCCCCCTGACATTTAACCCTCTCCAGGCAAGAGTGCGGCACAAGCAGAGGCAGAGGTGAGTGGCAGCTGGAAGTTAGTGCAGAGCAGAGGTGCAGATGACAACGCAGTCAGCGGGCAGCCCCCGGGGGTGAGGCTGCCGCCACCACCTTGCAGAAACGCACCCTCTGGAAGTCGGTGATTTCCGCCATCTCTTGGGGCTCAGGGCATGCCTCTGTGGAAAGAAGGGGCGGTCAGCAAAGAGAGTTCTCCCCATCCAAGCGCATGCCTTCCACCTGGAACCGGAACCCCTCCCCCGCCCAGCTGCATCCTTCACCCCAATTCGATTATTACAACAGCTTACATGCCTAACTCTAATCTGCTCAGGGGACCAACGAAGCAGCATCCATCCGTAACATACTTCTGTTTACAAGCGAGAAGGCATCTCCCACCCCACTCCTACCCCTCAGCCCCAGAGGAAAGAGGAAGACACAAAGACACATAACCGCGTTCCCCACCTGAAGGTGCCTCAGACCCCTCTTCCTCTTCAGCTTTCTGGTTTCCGGGTAGGCTGGGCCCACTCTCCGGGGAGGCAGGGGCTGGCTGGTCACCTCCTGGGGAAGGGAGGGCCCACTCAAACCTCCTTCTCTCACTGCACCCCACTCACCCACACCCCACAACAACACTCTGAGGGAGTGAGTGTCTCTCAGACTACAATCGCACCACCCTCTCCCAGCCTAAACCAACCTCCATGAAGCTAACCCTAGTGGACAGACTGTGCTCCCCAAAACTAATTCCACACGTGAGGAAAAAAGGCAGTCCCTTAGTACCCACTCCATTGGGCCTAATTAGGGCTCTGCCCAAAAATTCTATTGGATCCGCATTTTCTATCCTAATTTGCTTGCATCCCCATACTCTGATCCCTCTCACTGCTAAACCACTGAATCTGCCCCAACCGATTCTATTTTTCAACCTCTAAGCAGCCCAATTCTAATTTTCTAATCCAGCCTTGGTGGTTAAACGCTGTGGAGTCAGTTCTGACTCACAGCAAACCTGTATAGGGTTTCTGAGAAGCGGCCAGTGGATTTGAACCACCGACCTTGCGGGTTAAAATTGCAGTCGATTGCTTATCCTATAGCACCACACAGGGACTCAAAGAATGAACCGAGGCCCGCCACCACTGAATCTTTGTTAAGTGCTGACGAGTAGGTGCGGTGGTTCTGACTCATAGCGACCCTGTATATGGCTTCTGAGGAGCAACTGAGGGGTTTGACCTGCCAACCGTGCAGTTCACAGTCCAGAGCTGATCCTACAGCGCTACACCAGGAGTCCTACTAAACAGAACTTTCGGGCTTTCCAACCCTACCGCAACCCCAACTTCCGTTCCCCAGCGCCAACTTCAAAATCGATATCCCTTCCTTGCTCCTCCCCACCACCGGTTCCACCCACCTACTCAACTCCCATTGGCTCTCAAAGGCTCCACCCCCTTGGGGCCAACTCTATTCCTTGGCCTTACAGCATCCCTGAACTCATTGGCCCTCTGCTAACTACATTCCCACAGTAAACAGCCTCTTTCCCCCACCCCACTCCTACTCCTCAGCTCCAGAGGAAAGAGAAAGATGCACTCGCAGGTCCCCCACCTGAAGCTGCCTCAGACCCCTCTTCCTCTTCAGCTTTTTGGCTTCCGGGTAGGCTGGGCCCACTCTCCCGGGAGGTGGGAGCCGGCTGGTCACCTCCTGGGGAAGGGAGGACCCAGTCAGCCCCCTTCCCTCACTGCACGCCCCCCACAACCGGGCTCTGAGGGAGTGAGTGGCTCGTGGAGACAGAGGGGACTGTCACTAGTGGGTGTGAATTCTTTATTGGAAATGCCCTGGGGCAGGAGCTTGGGGGGGGCAATACACAAAGGGGCAATGAAATGCTTCAGGTAGCAGGAGCAGCTGGGGGGGTTGGGCCAGGGTCCCCTGGAGCCCCCCCACAGGCAGCCAGTTTCATGCATCTACAAAAGGCCAAGCCTCACCAGGAGAGAGGGTGCCTGCTGAGGGGATGGTCCGGGGGGAATTCAACTCCATTTCTTCACCCCAGTCAGACACAGCTTGGTGGCCCCCAGGTGGCAAGAAAGGGCTGCTCGGCGAGGTGGGGGCCTGACTAAGTGCTGGGGGCTCCTGGGGCCTGGGAGGGGCTGGGTCGGCTGGTTCACTGGCAGCGTGCCCAGCAGGTTCAGGCTCTTGGGGATGTTCTAGGGAAGGTTCTTCTTCCTCCTCAGCATCCTCTTCTTCCTCCTCCTCCTCACTCTCCCCACTGATGTCCTCCCACTCCTCTTCGTCCTCCTCCCCCTCGTCCTCCTCCCCTTCGTCCTCCTCCCCCTCGTCCTCAGGAGGCTGGTGGGCAGGGGCCAGGGCCTTGGGTGGCTGCAGGGGACACAAGGAAGGTCAGGGGAAGGGTGCTGGGCCCTGGGCACCCACACATACCCCACCCCACCCCGAGAAGATGGCCCAGCCCTACCTGTGTTTGTGGTTCCTCAGGGGGAGTGGGCTGGGGGAGCTCAGGGGCTGGGGATGCTACCTCCTTTGTCTCCCATCGGTCATCGTGGTCACTGGAGAGAGTGGGGGAGGGGGGGAGACCCAGGTGTAGAAATCAGCTGGGGGGGAATTCAGCATGTGGGCCCAGGCAGCTGCTAGTGAGGGGCGATGGGAAAGCTGATAGATAGAACGGGGCCACACAGTAGAAGGAACAGAAAAGGTTAAGTAGGGACCCAGACCCCCAAAAACCAAGGGCCAAACCAAGAGACAGGTCCAAGACTGACAGACAAGGACAGAAACAGACAGACAGCTGTACTCAAACCAACACCAAAAGAACCAAACCTACTACCACTAAGTCAATTCTGACTCTTGGTGACCCCACATAATACAGAGTAGAACTGCTACATAGGTTTACCTGGCTGTAAATTTCACTGAAGCAGAAGGCCTGTCCTTTCTAACGAGGTACTGCCAAGTGGGTCTGAACAATTAAGTGCATACCATTTCCACCACCCAAGATCCTTAAGGTCATTAGACCCACAAAGACATACTTAGTCCGGAAGCTAAAGGCAGAGGACAGAGCACAGCTCCGAGGGAGGTGTGGATACGCTGGGATGGGGATGGGGGGGCACCTGTAGGCACGGGGGACCGCCTTGGCCTGAGGCCGGCTGCTTTTCCTTCTTCTGCGGCTGTTGACTTCAGCTTTGTGCTGACTCAGGAACTCCCCAAAAGTAGGGGGTTTGGGAGGCCGGGCCCAGGGTTGGTCATCTGCAACAGAACCCAGGGGTGGTCTGGGGCGGCATTGGCCAAAACCACCTCCCTGCCCTAGCCAGATCCAAGGCCAACCACTCACCAGATCGGGAGGATGATTCCAGGGCAGGAGCTGGACCATCCTTGAACCTGGAAGGAGAGAAAGTGGATGAGCTGGGGGCTGGAAGGACAAAGGGAACAGGGGATAGGAAGAGATGAGGGAGAGAGACACAGGCCAAGGTCAGAAAATGAGGATCAGAGGAGACAGGATCAAACATAGGGTCACTGATGAGAAAGGGTTAGAGTGATAGATGAGAGGCAAGTATGACAATGACAAGTACAGATAAAAAGATCCAAATTTGATGGAGCCCCAAAATGCAAAACATAGGATGACTGTGGCCCTTTCTAAAGTCCTTGAGCCCCAAGGTTCCTGCCCGACCTCATTTCCTATCACACTCCTCCATTTCTCCAGGTACAAATTTCCCTACACCTGCTCACACCTCAGGACCTCTGCACCCGCTACTCCTTCTGTCTGGAACCCCTTTCTCCCAGATGTTTTCGTTTTAGTGACTTGCTCCCTCACCTTCTGTAGGACCCTCAGCTCCATGGGCTTCCCTGGCCCACCACCCCAGCTGCAATCGGCAACAATAATCTCCACCCTTCCCTTACTCCGTTTCTTTATTCTTCATAATCAAAAGATGTTGTATCTATCTGCAGCTAATCTCCGACACACAACAGGCTTCCATTCTGATGGCTCCATCGTAAGTCAGTTCTGACATAAATCAAATACCTCTTTTTTTTGGGGGGGGGGTATTTAGTTTTCATTATTATTGTCTTTTATTATCAGTATCTTTATAAATCTGATCTTTTTCTTTGGGAGTTGGAAACATTGTATATAAGCTTACAGATCAAAAGTAACATATATATACCAACCAAACGCACTGGATTCCGACTCATAGCCACACTGCTGGATACAGGGTTTCCAAGACTATAAATCTTTATGAAGCAGACTGTCCTATCTTTCTCTTGGGGAATGGTTGGTGGGTTCAAGCTGCTGACCTGTGGTTAGCAGCTAAGTACTTTAACCAGGGCTCCCAATATATACATATATACTTTAAAAAAAAAAAAAAAACATACACCACTTTAACAAATAAGATGGGCAGTCGTTAAGTGCGATTCGGGGTAACTCAAATGCGTCCTAAGTCAGGGGCTCCCTGTACTCCCTGCCCATCTTCCCAGTAGATTCTTCCATTAAGGTGGAGACGTTTCATTCACTGTTCTAGCCCATCATCTAGAACCTTCCATAACACATAGAAGGGAACAAGATTAATAGATAGACTGCTTTGGAAACAATTGCTTTCTCATTTTTAACCCTGAGAACCTCTCCCCAAAAGTCCAGCTGCCTACATCTTAGAGATCAACCAGGAAACTGGTACAAATACTTCTCACACTTGTTACTCGCTGAGATCGCACACATCTAAAAAAGATTCCAACCACCAGGCAAACAGACAAAATGTTCTTTCTTTAGTCAGCACACCAAGAGGAAAGGTTCAATTCTGGGCTGGATGACACTGGAGGGCTCCCTGAAATGGTCTTCAAATTTTGAACCGAAACTACCTTGAGGTAACCTTATAGCTAAATAACAAATTGTCTAAGAAAATAAAGAATTGATCACCTGTAAGTATGATGCTCCTTTAAAAAAAAACCAAAGAAAAAAAAAAAAACCAAAACTTTATGAAACCAAATGGTCAACAATGATTTTAAAACAAAGGTGAGAGGGTAAAGGAGCAGGGAGACTAGATGAAGGGAAACAGAACAACCAGAGGGGAAACCATGAGAAAATTCACACACTATCAAGAATGTAACTAATGTCACTGAACAACTTGTGTAGAAACTGTTGAGTAGGCTGTGTGAACCTCCACCGAAAATACAAAAAAAATATTTTTTAAAAAGTTTTAAGTATATAAACACTTCTAATGTTATCAGGGGCAGAATGAAAACTATAGGAATTTTTTGGAACCTTCTCCAAAAGCTGGAGATAGGGACACCATGACGCCTTTAAGTTTGCCTGGATGTTCCCTAGGGCCCAAAAGGGAACAGACTCAGACTTACAGAGAATAACAACCACCACAGGGGATGTGAGGGCACTTGGCAGAGCGAAGTGCACTGAGTTGGATGGCTATGGGACAGGTAAGAATGGAAGGAGGATGCAGAGATCTGATCCCATGTTAGAAGTTACAGCCATGTCCTTTGCCAAGGGCTCTGCAGTAGCAGCAGCTACCAGAGTAAGCAAAGATGACCTCCCCACCCAGTACTGTTGTGTCTGTGGATGTTTATCCATTCCCATCTTGTGCCTGTCAATGTCAAGGCCCTGTCCCCAGGAAGCTGCTGCTCCCTGGACCTGTGCCCCGGGACGGACATCCATAGAACAGAGTTCAACCTGCAGCTGAACCCAGCTGCCCCAGGAGCCCACGAGAACCCAGTGCTGCTGTAGAATGTGGTGGTGGTCGCACAGCATGACTGGAGCAATCACTGAGCGACACACAGGGTGAGAAGGCCGAGAGGCATGCAGGCAAATGAACTGGTAAGTCAGGGCAAGTCAACAATTTCCACACAACGGGGGCGAGCAGGGAGGAGAGACTCACATCCCCTCGGTCTTCTCAGCATCCCACTCCCGCCGCCACTGGCCGGTGGGCTTCCGGTGCCTCTGCAACCGCTCCTGATCGATCTTCTCCCGCTCCTGCTTCCAGCGCAGGTACTCCAGGCGTTCCCGGCCAGTCATGGACAGCGTCATATCACCGGCACCTCCCAGGCCAGCCCGGCGGCCCTGCCCCAGGCCAACAGTTAGTCAGGACCCTGTTCCAGAAGTCCACCCATGCCCTGCTCCTGCCGCTGCTGCCAAAGGCCACACAGGTAGACAATGGCAGCAACTGGGCAGAGATTAATTAGAAACCAGGCATCTCCTCCAGGAAGCCATGCCAGATCGCTCCTTGGTTGAACCTCTGACGCTGCCTGATTTGCTTCTGCACATCTGCATTACCTGACACCTTATGGCCAGGTCAGTCGCGACTTTAAACAGGGTTCCGTTCCAAGTTGTAAGTCAGCTCTGACCTAAGTCGATTGCTTCCTATTTCTCCCATTTTCATTATTATTGCATCCTAACAATGAAGTTAGGGTTCACTTGTCGGGCATCATTAGAGCTGACCAACACCCAACTTTCTATCCACTGCGACTCCTGACACCAACTTCACTGAGACCAGGCCACGGGCGGCTCCATACAGCAGTGCTTTGAACTAAACCATAAAGCGAACATCTGCAAGAGACGTCGGACAATGGTGACATCGGCAAACTGCATGCCGCATCACTACATGGAGTACAAGTATGTATTACTAACAACGCGATACCCCAAAACTTTAAAACTGGATGGTAGTTTAAGTGCAGGTCAGCCTAACTCAAATCCACAGCAAGTCAAAGACTGGCTGTACTCATTTATTTCCTGGTCTCCTCCCAGCAGAATATATTTGAGAATGACAGAGAATTGCTTTGCTAACCCACTCTTATCTCCAAAACTTGGAGCTGTGCCCAAATAGTGCTAAATGTTAGCAATGAGAGGAAACCCACAAACATGCCACAAAGCTGTACCAATCAAAGCAGAAGGGACTGGCACACCGACTGACAATTCTTTTGGGGTGAACAACAGTCCCGGGGCGTGTCTCTCAGCTGTATATCACCAACCCTCATGGCCTGTGTGTGGTGAGTGCCTTGTAAAGCAGAGACTTGTCCCAGTTCCCATAGAGTCATCTCTGACTCAGGACAACCCCATGTGTGTCAGTGTAGAACTGCGCCCCATTGGGTTTCCAATAGCTGATTTTTTTTGGAAATGGACCACCAAAGCCTTTCTTCAGAGGTCCCTCTGGGGGGACTCGAACTGCCCATCTCTTGGTTAACAGACACCAAGGACTCCACATGGGCAACAAAGCATATGACAAACCCTCACTCATTACAATGCTGCAAAACTAGCACAGACTCCGGGAAGCACAATCAGTTTGCACTCAACTGCCATCCTAAAGACTCAGCAAACCCAGGGGGACAGCCAAAGAAATGGCGTGGCAATCTTCCATCCCAGGGAGCAGTTCTCCTCTGTAACAGGTGTGGTCACCATGAGTTGGGGGTCAACTTGACAGTACCTAACATCACCATCCACGTACCACCCAGCTGACTCTGAATCACAGCGTCCGTGTGGAGCAGAGAACTGCTCCCTAGGACTTCTGAGAATTAAATCTAAATGGAAGCTGACAGCCTCTCATCTGTCTCTCTCCCCTGAAACAGTTAGTTTAAGAACCGAGACCTTGTGGTTGGCCACTGAACTGCTTAAGCACTGAGCCACCAGGGCTCCTTTTAAACAAGAAAAAGCTTGCTGCAGGGCCCGGCACACATTCAGCACTCAGTAAACACGTGCCGCTTCACCAACAACCCTACATGCCCATGGCTGCCCAGCTGCCAGAACCCACCTGCCGCTCAGGCTCCAGTCGCACCCGCTCAAAGTCAGGGCCCCCCCAGTTGCGCCCGTGCCGGCGGCTGCCCTCCCGGCGGTCCCGCTCAGGCTCCTCTAGGGGTCCACCACGGCGCCTGGGGTCATCCAGAAAGTTCCGCACAGGATTGGGCTCCAGCACCCCCTCCTGCTGACATGGGCGGTGGGGGGACAGACGTGAGCTGACTCCCCAGCAGCCCGCACACCCCCACCTTGTGGGAGGTTCCGGTACTGACCCTCTGGTTGCGCTCGTATTCTGCTATCTTCTCCATCTCCTCGTTCATCTTCTCGATATTCTGCCGGCGCCGCTCCTCCCATTCCTGTGGGAGACAGAAGAGACCCCATAGCAGTCAGCCCTGCTTTGCCAGTGTCATTACGCTGGGCAAGAAAGAGTAAGCATGTCCCTTCATAAAAGGTCACCACAAACTACCAGAGGCCCCAGCAATGCCATTCTGGGTACAGACCCATTAGCTTTTAAAGCAAAGACTCAGAGACTTGTCCACCAATGTTCACAGCAGCACTAAAAAACAACCAAAAAGTAGAAACCACCCATGTGGCCACGGACAACATCTCCTCACTCAGCCACCAAGAGGAATGAAGTCCAGTTGGGGACTTTAGACCCAGAGAGGGAGAGGGGCTGTGTGCTGACGACCGGGGAGCAGGCTTGTAGTGTATACCCTTTGGTTGGTTAATGATGCATGGAGGGGATTGTAACCATGGCAATGAAACAACATACGATAGAATGAATGTAAAACTAATGTTCTCCCATGTAAACTATGACATAATTCACATAAAACATTAAAAAAAAAAAAACAGGAATGAAGTCCTGACATACAGTGCCACACGGACAAGTCTTGAAAATGTGACCCTGAGTGGAATCAAGTCAGAGACGGACACGTCATTCCACCCATAACTGAGAACAGGCAGACAGATGGCTAGAAACCAAAGTTCATTAGTGGTCACACCAGGGACAACAGAGTCCTGGTGTGGCGCTGGAGGATGAACACTGGACTGGCATCAGCAAGGTCAGCAGTTCAGACTCACCAGCTGCTCCTCAAAAACTCTATACAGGGTCACTATGAGCCAGAACTGACTTGGGGACACTGACAGCCGCATACCAGGGGCAAGAGGGGAAGCAAGGGAGAAAGTGGTGTGAGCGCACTGGGTTTCGGCTAAGGGTGATAGAGACTTCCGGAAATGAAGAACCATCAGTCACACAATACGATGACCGTAACATCACTACGTCGTACGTACCAAGAAAAATGAGCTGCTAAATAGTTTGTTATACATAGTTAATGAGAGGGCTCCAAAAAGCGCAGGGGTACACACCATACTTTTAATTCCATTTTTCCATACATCTTTTGAAGCCTTCTTATATACCACAGCATGCGGGGGGGAAGCGAAGATACAACAACAGAAGACAGTCCTGGTGGCAGTTTGAACCCACCAATCACTCCAAGGGAAGACTATGAGGCGGACTGTTTCCATAGAGACGGCAGCCTCAGAAACCCAATGGGCAGTTCAACTCCATCACCTGAGGTCATGTGAGTTAGAATCGGCAGTATGTGGGTTACTGGAAGCTTTGGTTCAGTGTGAGGGGAAAATTCAGGAATAGCTCCTGGGGACCGGTGAACAGCATGACACATATGTTTAATGTCATGAACTATACATAGCAGCCCTGGCGGTGCAGTGAGTTAAGTGTGGAATGGCTAACCCTAGGGTTGGCAGTTCTAACCCACCAGCCAGCCACTCCAGGAGCGAAAAACGAAGCTGTCTACTTTCGTAAAGATTTATGTGCTCAGAAACCCTAAGGCACAGTTCCACTCTGTCCTATGAAGTCCGTGTGAGTCGGAATCCAGGGGTGGAGCAATACATGTAGAGACTGGGACAGCGGGAAATGTTTTCTTACCTATGCACTTACCACAATTAAAAAAACCAACAAAAACCGCTATCACAGCCAACGTGCCCCTTTGCTTTCTTTGGAAAGGCCTGCCCTTTAAGGGATAAGCAAAGCTTACTGTGATGGACGGTATGTACTAATACCACACGTGGTGCTGAAACCCCTCCTTTTCTCCTGGAAGTCTGCAATTTGGATCAGTGCCAGACAGGGTGGCAACATGACCATCCCGGGTAGTAACCCTGGGAGGCACCAAGTCTCTACTGAGCTCTCCTGTGGGAACTCGAATCATGTCCCAGGTGCCTCCCAGGCAATGTACTCTGGAAGCTTGGGCCTGCTGTCCCCAGGACTCCGCGCCTCGCACCTTATCCCTTTCCTGAGTCTGCTATGGGTCCTTCCACTGTCGTCTGCTCAGTGGTACAGGTGACTCCTGGGAGTCTTTCTAGCAGAATGTGGGAGGAGACTTGGGGAGCCCAGCCCCCATCACAGCTACCACAGTAACTGCGGCAATCAATCAATCGGCAGATGGTCCCAAGCCACTCTCCTCCTCTGTCCAGGGAAATAGGTATGTTAATGAGCACGTGGCCAACCAGCCAGAAGTGACGTTTTCATCTTCCAGCCTCTTTCACAGCTGGAGGAGTCCTGGTGGTACAATGGGTTAAGTACTTGGCTGCTAATTGCAAAGTCCATGGTTCAAACCCACCCACCACTCAGTGGGAGACAGATGTGATAGCCTATGTCCATAAGAATTATAGCCTAGAAACCTGTACAGCAGTAGTTCTACTCCGCCCCAGAGGGTCACTAGAGGGTCAGAATCGACTCTATGGCAGCAGAGATGGGGGGGGGTGAGGTGGGGGAGGGGGAGAGGCAGACAGACAGACAGACACACACACACACACAAGAGAGGAGCAGAGCACGCGGGTTGAAAACAAGGCAACAGTAGCACGGAACCAGGATACAGGAAAACCAGACCACAGAGCCCTTTGGCTCCCAGAGCAGCGCCCACCTTGGATTTGCGGTCAGCAGTGGCAGTGGGGGTATCTCCAGCCCGAGAAAGATGAGGGGCCCCCTTGCCCCGGCCCCTACGGCTGTGGCTCCCAGCTCCTCCACGAGACTGCTCCCCAGGACTCTCCTCCCAGCTGTGGGTTGCCCGGCCGGCGCCAGCCCGGCCTCCTCTGTGTGGGGGTGTCCGGCTCCCTTTGCTGGGCCCTTGAGGCCGAGGAGTCCCATGAGACCTCCTGAAGGGACCCAGGGTCTTCTCCTGGAAGTGGGGAAAGGAAAGGACAATCACCAGGGTGAAGGACAGGGACACCCAGACCTAGAACGGAGCCAACACAGTAGTGGCCTGCTGGGGAAGGCTCCTGGGTTCCAACCCTCAGCCCCTTACCGTCTCCCCATTCTCAAGAGCCTCCCACCCTGATGTCAAGCTCACCACCTCCACCGCCACATTCTCCTTCTCCACCAAGCGGCCCTTCCGGGGCGCTGTCACAGCCACACCCTCAAGTTCCGCTTTCTTACGGTCCTCCTCGATCTCCTGGCGGGATGGAGGAGGTGTCAGGGTCCAGGTCCTGCCACCAGCTGGGTCCCCAAACCTCCTGCACTGTCCCCACATCTGGCCCCAGCCCAGGCCTCTCTCCTGGTCATATTGGCATCTTCCCACAAATCTCACCACGGTCCCCCCCTCCTCAGGACTGTCCTGTGCGACCCACTTTTGAGGCCCAGCCAAACCATTGCTGTCCATGACCTAAGGGGGGCCTGAGAACTCCCCTCCCCATCTCCCTGGTATCCTCTGGCCTCCTGGAACACACCAGGTTGGGTCCTACCTCAGGGCCTCCACAATGGCTAGTCCCTCTGGCCAGAAGGCACTCCCTCCCAGCTCTCCATCACTCCCTCACCCCTCCCTCCAGGTCTCTGCTCACCTGGCCCTGCTGAGGTGGTCCCTGACACTCCCTGCCATTCTTGCTCCCTGTGCCCTGCTCTATTTGTCATGGAGGCAGACTGTCACTACCTGCTGTTACATGTATTTTGCTTGCTTCCTGCCTCCCCCACTGCAACACAGCAGGGTGTCTGTGGCTTTGCTCGCTGATGTTATCCCCAGTGCCTACAACAGTGCCTGGCACACAACAGAAACGCAGCATGCTTTGTTTTCATTTTGTTTTGTTTTAAATGAATGAACGCATGAGGGATGAGCACATGTAACCCATTCCTCCGCCCAGGTTCCCATCTCAAGTTGACGTCTGTCCTCTAGCCCAGGACCTAGGACCAAGACCTGGGCCTCTCTCCCGCTCCCTCCACTGTCCATCACGCACCAAGCCCTATTCGTTCTGCCCTCTAAGTAACTGACAAGTCCACCTGCCTACTCTCCCTCCCCTCAGTCCTGTCCTGGGTCAAACACCTCCTGGCTCCCTGACTTTGGAGTCCCTGGCCCAGCTTTCTTTTTAGTCTCTGGTCTCCAGTATCCATCACCACCATAGCAACTAAAGGGCTTCTTCCTGCAATCCTACTGTGACCCAGCCCTGCCCTGCTCAAAGCCCTCCATGGCTCTCCAGTCCTCAGGGGAAAACCCACACACTAGTTCTGGTGTGTTCAAGGCCCTGCACAGTTGGGCCCCTGTGACCCTCTCGGGCTCTGCTACTCACTAAACCACAAAGCCCAACCCCGTTGCCACTGAGCTGTCTCCTGGAGGTCCCATGTGCTACAGTGTAATCGTTACAGATTAACAGACCTTTCTTCCGCAGTACCACTAGGTTGAGTTCAAACCACCAACCTCCAGGTCAGTGGTGGTGGTGGTGGTGGTACTTATGTGCCGTGGAGTCAGTTCCAACTCATAGCCACTTGTGCCACCAAGGAGTAACTAAGTCTCTAAATTCCCCCTCTTCTCCCAGACTTCTACATGTCTGCCTGCAACATGGTCCCTCTCTTCTCTTTAACCTGAAGGCCTGAAATGGCCCCTTCTCCAGAAAGCCCTCCTTAATGTTCCAGCCTGGGTCAGGTCCCTGTCCCAGCCCTGTCCACTCTGACATGTCACTGACTGAGCACAAGACCACGTCCCCACTGGGCTGTGAACCCTAAAGGGCAAAGCCGGGCTTTTTCAGCCACCGCTGGGTCCCCAGCACCACTCAGCTTATGACAGTAAAAGCCTCAGTGATCAAATGTAAATGAACAATGATGGAGCGAAAGAAGGGAGGAATGGTAGGCTCGGGCATCTGGTGTTGCTCCTGAGAGCAATGAAGAGCCATGGAAAGGTCTTAAGGGAAGGAGCGGTAGGGTCAAAGTCAAAGTCTGGGAAAACTCACAGCTGGGAGGAGAGGGGGTGGGGTCTCCCAGGGTGGGGCTAGGGCACCTGGTAGCGCCGCATAAGGGCCTCATTCTTCAGCCTAAGGGCTTCGATCCTCTTGTCCAATTCAGCATCCTTCTCCTCCTTTGATTTCAGATCCAGGGTGGCCGCCTAAGAAGAGAGAGGGTGGAGGGTTGGTCAAGCACAACTGTACACTCCAGTTCTGGGAGTTAGGCACCCAGACCCCCACCTTCCAAGCCCCCTTTGCCAAAGCTGAGATTCTGGGGAGCCTGTTTTCCATCTCACCATTTTCCTGGCCAGCTGGGGCCACAGACCCGGAAAAGCTCCCTGCGGAATCTGGACGCAGCACTGGGGGGTTCCTGAGGGCAAAGGGAACAAGAAGGACCAAGGTCTACATCCCCCCCAACTCTTCTTTAACTGCAAGCCCTTATTCCTTTCCCTGGAAGGATTGAAGCAAGACTGTTGTGAGGCTGGGTTTCTTGTTAGTAACCACCGAGGCGGATCCCAGCACACTGCGACCCCCTTACACAACAGAACAAACACTGCCCATCCTAGACCATCCCCATGACCTGCTGCAGACCCACAGGGTTTTCACTGGCTAATTTCTGTGAATAAATAACCAAGTCTTCCGGTCCTTGCCCATCAGAATCTGAAACCTCTACTGAACCCTGCTCAGCATCATGGCAAGCAGCATTGGAAGGCTAGAATTCTACCAGTCAATCATTAACACCAGGTTGTTGTTGTCGTTAAGTGCTGTAGAGTCGTAGAGTCGGTTCGGACCCATCGCAACCCTGCATAGGGTTTCCGATGGAGCGGCTGGTGAGCTTGAAGTGCCGCTCTGCAGTTCAACCAACTTTGCAGTCTAGTGCATTAGCCCACAGAACTCCCTCAGGCGTAGTCTAACACTATCCCCAGCATTTGGAGAAAGATGCACCCCGTAAAGATTCTGAAATGAGCCCCTGATCCATCGGTGAGGCTGCCTGGGTCTGGCTCAGCTCTGCAGTGATCATTCTATCCACCACTGAGCGGACAAATCTTTCGGAGTCCGCTCCGGTTTTCCAGAAAAAACTTTCCAGTCCAGACCCTAAGGAGCATACATCATGGCTTCACCCCAGGATATCTCACCTCACTCCACTCTCTGGCCTAGACTCTAACCTCACTTCAATCATCTGGCCCACCTTGATTATACCACACAACCTTCGGGTCCCATCCCCAGGCTCCCAAACCCACCCCCATTCTTGACCAATAATCCTGACCCCGCCTCCGACTTCCCCAGCTCATCTTCTGGCTCTGCCCCTGGCCCTACCCCGCCTCCCATTTCTAGGCTTAGAGCCGGCTTCCCAGCTAATGCTCTGGCCTCGCCCCAGGTTCTGGCGGAACTTTCTGATCCCGCCCCTAGCACTCCCGCCAGCACCGTGGCCCGATGCCCTAGCTCACTACATCATCTTGGCCGCGCTCTCACCTTCAGGTTAGCTTCTGGCGTGCAGGACAGGGTTCTACACTCACTTCCAACTCTGGCAAACTTTAAGGCCCCGTGCCCGGAGCTTTCGGTTAGCGCCCCAGCCCCGCCCCTATCACGCCTGAAAACATGTTGGCCCCGCCCCATGTTCCGGTAGACACCCTAGCCCCGCCTTGAGTCCAGGCACAACTTTCTGACTCCGCCCTTGCTGCCCACCATGCTCCGGCACCGCCCACAGACCGGCGCGCCCAATTACTTCTCGCCCCACCAGCGCCCCTCTAGCTTCCCATGTGGGCGTCCTGTCCCCGCCCCCCGCAGAGTACTCTGACCCCGCCCCCGCAGGAGGCTCACGACCCTCCCTGTGCAAGCTCCTGCTCCCCTCACGTGGGATGCCAGGCACCGCCCTCCCTGGCCGCGCTCCTGGCTCCCTCCCCCGGTCACCTGTGCCGGAGACCCCGCGGCACCCGCAACTCCGGCTTCTCACGGCCTCCGAGTCCGCAGCTCCCGGGCCGCACGCGTCACTTCCTTCCCGCACCACGTGAGGAGGGGAAATAAAGAACGTCACTTCCGATCCCGGTGCCCCGCTTCCGGGAGTCTTAAAGGGGCCTCACCCTGGCTGGTGGAAGCGGTGGAGGTGTTGCTCTGGAAGCCTGTTCACATTATGTCTGTGTGGGTTGCCTCTTCCAGGGAAAGCGACGCCAGCCTCATTTATGGCCTCCTCTCCTCAAGTCGTTTCCACCACCAGCCCCATATTCCTGGTTCCAATAAGTAGGCCCCAGCACTGAGCTGGTTTGACTCCTTCCAGCCAATGAAAGCTTGGAGTTACTTGTTGGTGTTCTTATTAAGCCTTCAAGTCAGTTCCGACTCATAGCGACCCTGTATAGTGTTTCCAAGAGCAGAGCGGCTGCTGAGTTTGAACCGCTGACCTTGTGCTTTATCAAACCACAGTGCCACACCACACTTGTAGGAGCACAGAATGTCAACTGATAGAATCCTTCACTCCTTCTCAAAATCTGCATTAAGCACTAACAAAGCTTAAAACTCAATGGTGGGTGTTTTAGGGGTGGAATCCAGATGATTAATTGGGTGGACCCTATATCTCCCCTCAAGGAGTTCTGGTAGCGTAGTGGTTACGAATCGGGCTGTGAGCCCCAAAGTCAGCAGTTCGAAACTACCTGCGGTTCCGCGCAAGAAGGATAAGGCAGTCTGCTCCCGTAAAGATTTACAGCCTCGGAAACCCTGTGTACGGTTGCTATGAGTCGGAACCGACTCCACGGCACACAACAACAACACAACAATATCTCCCCTCAGGAAGGACACTCAAGGAAGTTTGACAAAACAGCAGAGGTCCAGGCCTGAAGTTGTCACAAAAAGCTCCTGCGAGGAGCCCTAGTGGCTTTGTGGTTAATCCCAACACTGCTAACAAAGTTGGCAGTTCAAACCCGCCAGACGCTCCACAAGAGTAAATGAGTCAGACTCATAAAGATTTATAGCCTCCGAAACCCTATGGCGCAGTTCTACTGTGTCCTATGGGGTTGATTCACTAAGGATGCTGGAGGCTTTAAGAAAAGAACCCTAAATATTTCTTGTTGGCTCACAATGCCTAGTGTTCACGTTAATGACCCTGAAAAGATAACTGTAGTATTCGCCTCACCCTGTGCTGAACAAAGACAATGGGTCATCTGGTGCCAAGACCTATTTTACAGAAAACCAGACATAGCCTGCATCTCCAAGGATGAAGATATAGTGTACCATCCCATAATAATGCCAAGAATTCCCAGACACCCTTGCTGCTGGTTCCATCTTGAAGATAAGCTGAGTATTCTACTCCCTGCCTACATGTCACCCAAGCTCCGCCTTAAACTCCGCCCACCCCCAGTTTTTGCATGGTGGTGGTGGTGTACCCACCCTGGAGTTGGTTCAGGCTCTGACTCATAGTAATCCTGCATAAGATTTCTGAGGCTATAGATCTGTATGGAAGCAGAAAGCTTCATCTTTCTCCTGTGGAACGGCAGTTTCTAACTGCTGATCTGGAGGCTAGCAGCAGCACTCATAACCACTACACCACCGGAGCTCCTTAGTTCTTTGCATCTCCTCCCTTTAAGAAACCTAGCCCATAAATTAAAATATACAACCACTCTGACTTTAGCAAGCAGACAGGTTGTCCTGGTGAGATTCCAATCTCCCACTATCTCCAGCTTTGCTTTTGATCAATAGCAAATAAAGCTCTGTTCCACTACTAACTGTCATTTCGAACTCTTTCTAGTGTGAACAGAAAGAACTTTAATATTAAGGGACTTGCAAAGGGGTCTACTTTGAAGCTAGTGAGTGGGGAAAGCCCTCTGCAAGGCTTGGTGCATTCCAGGTTCTTAAAGCTCAAAGAATTGACTGCAAGGTTCAGGGAACTATGTTCTTGAACTAAACTTTAACACGTAACATACTTATTCAAAATGATTAGAAACACCATGAAAGAACCTTATGGGAACAAGACACCAGATTTCCTGTAATTTTATTATGAGATCTAAAACATGAGAAGTAGAAATATCCAATAATCCCTTGCCCCTTATATGGTATCTTAGTTGCCAAAGGTTTAATTTTACTTGGATCCACAATCAACACTCATGGAAGCTGCAGTCAAGAAATCAAGCAATGTATTGCATTAGGCAAATCTACTACAAATGTCTTAGAGAGCAAAGATGTCCCTCTGAGGACTAAGGTGTGCCTGACCCAAGTCATAGTATTTTCAAGCGCCTCATATACATGCAAAAACTGGACAATGCATAAGGAAGACCAGAGAAGAATCATTGCATTTGAATTATGGTGTTGGAGAAGAATATTTGAAAGAACCATGGACTGCCAGAAGAAGGAACAAATCTGTCTTGACATGCAGCCAGATGCTCCTTGGAAGCAAGGATGGCCAGACTTCATCTCCCAGACTTTGGACATAGTGTCAGGAGAGACCATTCCCTGGAGAAGGGCATCATGCTAGGTAAAGTGGAGGGTCAGCAATAAAGAGGAAGACCTCCAACAAGATGTACTCCCACAGTATCAGCAACAATGGGTTCAAACAATAATTGTGAGGATAACACAGGACCAAGCAGTGTTTTGTTCTGTTGTGCTTATTAGGGTCACTAACAACCTTATCTAGTGCTGCAAAAATACCACATGTGGTTGAACTTAAGTAACAAATGTATTTTCAAACTGTTCTAGAAATTAGAAGTCCCAATCAAGGTCTCTGCCTCTTTTCTAGAGTCTGGTGTCTGCTGGTGATCCTTGGTTTTCTTTGGCTCCAGTCCTTCCCTCTGTGTGTGTGTGTGTGTGTGTGTGTGTGTGTGTGTGTGTGTGTGTGTGTTCTGGTCTTATAACTCAGAAGTGCTTTGTACTACCCATCTCTGTTGTAACCTCACAAACACCAAATGGGATGACATCCATCGACAGGTACCAACAACCCACTGCCCCGAAGGCTAGCCCAATCCTTAGGAACTAACTGCTCCTTTGGGTTTCCCAGAGTGTCATCTTTCTCCTGAGGAGGAGCTGGTGGGTTTGAACTGCTAGCCTTGTGGTTAGTAGCCTAATGCTTAGCCCCAAGCATCACAAGCCCCTTTCTACAGGTACAGGGGCCAGGAATTCAACGCGGGGGGAAAACACAATTTAGCCTATAATAGCCCTCGTGATGCAATGGCTCCACTGCTCACTGAAAGGTTGGCTGTTCAAGCCCACCCAGTGACTCCATGAGAGAAAGACGTGGGGATCTGCTCTCATAAAGACTTCACAGCTGCTCCCCAGAAACCCTATACAGGGTCGCTATGAGTTGGAACCCACTTAACAGTAGCGCTTAACAACAACAGTATCAATTCATTAACAAAAACCATCCATTGCCATCAAGTCCTTTCCAACTCACACTGACCCTTGAGGACAGAGCAGCGCTGTTCCATGGGGTTTCCTAGGCTGTAACAGAAACAGATCACCGGATCTTTCTTTCGACGAGTGGATTCCACTGCCAACATTTCCTTTAGCAGCTGAGCACTTCAACACTGGGCCTCTCAGACACAAATCGTATAAAGAAAGCTTAAATGCATAAGTGAAGGGTGGTTGTTATTGTTATTAATTGTCCTCAAGTGGATTCCGACTCCTAGCAACCCTCCACAGGGTTTCCAAAGAGCAGCTGGTGGATTTGAACTGCTGACGTTGTGGTTAGCAGTCCATTGTGGTGCTTATCCTACAGCACCACACCAGAGTTTTTAAGTTAAAGGAGTCAGGCTAAAAAGGTTACATATGGTTCCAATTAAGACATCCTGGAAAAGCAAAACTATTGTTGTTGTTAAGTGCCATCGGGTCAGTTCCAACCCATAGTGACCCTGTATGGGGTTTCTGAGGAGCAGCTGGTAAGCTTGAAGCTCCAACCTTGCAGTTCAAATCAACTTCGCAGTCCAGTGCATTAACCCACAGCACCACGCCAGGACTCAGAGACGTTACATCCACAGAGACCATGAAAAGATGAGTGACAGTCAGGGTCTGAGGAAGGGGGCATGATGAATAGGTAGCGCTCAGGACCTTTTTAGCGAAACGCTTCTAAATGAGTCTGTCATGGTGGATACATGACATTAACATTTTCCAAAGCCCATAGGTCTCAGCACCTACCAATGACAACAACATGTTATTGTTGTTGTTAGGTGCCATGAAGTCAGTTCCAACTCATAGTGACCCCACACACAACACAACAAAATACCTCTTGGCCCTGCATCATCCTCACAATTATTGTTATATTTGAATCATTATTGCTGCCACTGTACCAATCCATCTTGTTGGGGGTCTTCCTTGTTTTCACTGGCCCTCCACTTAACCAAGCATGATGTCCTTCTCCAGGGACTGGTCCCTCCTGACAACATGCTCAAAGCACAAGAGACAAAGTCTTGCCATCCTTGCTCCGAAGGAGCATTCTGGCTGGACTTCTTTCAAGACAGATTGGTTTGTTCTTCTGGTACTTTCGATATTCTTCTCCAACACCATAGTTCAAATGCGCCTATGGTCTGCCATACTCATTGTCTTGCTTTCACATGCATATGAGATGATGGAAAATATCATGGCTTAGGTCCAGTGAACCTTAGTCCTCAAAGGACTTTACAACACCAAGAGTGAACCCCAATGTCAACATAAACCCAAAACCAAACCAGTTGCCCTCAAGCCAATTCCAACCCATAGTGAACTGGGTGTCCATGGAGAACTGTGCTCCACAGGATTTTCAGTGGCTGTGATCTTTCAGAAGTAGATCACTAGGGCTTTTACCCAAGGTGCCTCTGGATAGAATTGAACCTCTCACTATTTGATTAGCAGTCAAGTGCTTAACAATTGTTGTTGTTGTTAAGTGCCATACAGTAGATTCTGACTCACAGGGAGGACCCTGTATAAAGTTTCCAAGGGGTAGCTGGTGGGTTTGAACTGCCAACCTTTGGGTTCACAGTCCTGTCTTAAACCTACACCAAGAGTTTCATTAATTAAAAACAAAAACGAACTCATGTACTGAATCCTACTGAGATACGTAAAGTCTGGGTTCTAAAAAGTTTGTGAGTAGGCATCTAAGATACAACACATCAAGACCAAGAAACAAGAAGAAGAAGAAAAAGTCTTACAGAACAAACTGGTGTACAGGGCTAACAGCTCACCCAGCAGCCCTGGTCTCATCTGCCCTGAGACCTGAAGAACTAGATGGTGCCCTGGCTACCACTACCGAACATTCCACTCAGGGTCAATAGATACGCCCAGCTAGAATTGGTGGGAGAGGCAGAGCAGAACACAAATCCTTTAAAAAAAGGTTCTTTCTGACTGAACCAGTTAAGACTAGAAGACTCCCTGAGACTATCACTCTGAGATAGTCTATAAATTTTTCATTGAAACTACCCCTGAGGTTCTCTTTTACAAAACAACAGATTGGCACACAAAATAAAGGACATTGTGTGTTCTTTTTTAAAAACATTGTGGTGTTCCATTTAAAAACTATGGACAGTACGTTGTTGTTGTTGTTGTTAAGTGATTCCGACTCATAGCAACCATGTATAGGGTTTCTGAGGAGCAGCTGGTAGGTTTGAACTCCTGACTTTGTGGTTAGAAGTCCAGTATTATGAAATAAAAAAAATCAACAGTGATTCTAAAGCAGGGGTGGGGAATCTGTGTTCTGCCAAAATTTATGATATCATTCACGGGCCATACAAAATTATCAGCTTAATAATTAGCCTGTTGTATTCGGTCATTTAACTAACCCCTAATGTGGAGTCCTGGTGTGGCGCTGTGGGTTAACACACCAGACTGCAAAGTCGTTTGTACTGCAAGGTTGATGTTTCAAGCTCACCAGCTGCTCCTTGGAAACCCTATACAGGGTCACTATGGGTCGGAACCAACTCAACGGCACTTAACAACAACAACAACATTGTGATGACGTGGCGCTGTGGGTTAATGAGCTAGACTGCAAAGTTGGTTTGAACCATAAAGTCGGTAGTTCAAGCTCACCAGCTGCTCTTCAGAAATCCTAAACAGGGTCAATATGGGTCAGAACCAACTCGACAGCACTTAACAACAACATGGTGATGACATGGAGCTCTGGTAGCGTAGTGGTTACAAGTCAGGCTGCTAACCTCAAGGTCAGCAGTTCAAAACCATCAGCTGTTCCATGGGAGAAAGATGAGGCTTTGTGCTCTCATAAAGATTTACAGACTCAGAAAACCTATCCAGGGTCGCTATGATTCGGAACCGACTCCACGGCACACTACCACCACCGATTTGATGACTGGAGTCCTGGTATGGCACTGTGGGATACAGCACTGGACCACCAGGTTAATTTGAACCAGAAGGTCGACGATTCAAACTCTCCAGCCACTCGTTGGAAGCCCTATACAGAGTCACTATGAGTTGGAACTGACTGGACAGCACCTAACAACAACAATGTGATGACTGGAACTGTGGTCCCCTTGGTAGGGACAGACCAAATAATTTCACTGGCCTTATATAGCCGGCTGCCCGGAAGTGCCCCACCCCTGCTTTAAAGCAAACATGAGAAGATGAGGAAACTACAGACTAGAAACAAAATAACCAGGATGCATTTTAAGAGAATGTTGACACACTGTGAAAAATGTAACGAATGTCACTGAGCAATCTGCAAATCAATTGTCAGATAGGAACGAATTTCCTGTGTAAGCTTTCACCAAAAACATAGTAAAATATGATTTTAAAAAACAACTCCCCATCTTCCTAGGAAAAGCACACACATATGCTATGAGTCAAAACTGACAATTAACAACAACAAATGCCCAAGGCAAACACATAGTCAGAAAAGACCTGAGAAGATTACAAATGCAAACTCTCATCTCTCCCTAATCTTAAAACACTGGGTAAGCAAGAAGTGTAAACTGCCTGGTTGAGTTAACCACGTATCAGTATTAGTCCATCAATAGAGCCCTAATGGCACAGTGGTTAAAACACTTGCCTCCTAACCAAAAGGTTGGCAGTTCGAACCCACAAGCCTCTCTGCGGGAGAACGATGAAGCAATCTGCTCCCGTCAAGATGACAGTCTTGGCAACCCCGTAGGACAGTTCTACTCTGTCCTATAAAGTCACTGTGACTTGGAATCGACCCAAAGGCAGTGGGTTTGGCTTATTGGTCCATCAATTGTAACAAATGTGCCATCAAAATGCAGGAGCAACTGTGTACGGGAGAGACAGGGGCCGTGGGAACTGTGTAATTGTTCTGCACACCTCCAAACCATAGCTCTAGTGGTTGGTTCCAACTCATAGCAACCCTGTATAGGGTTTCCAAGTCTGTAAATCTTTATGGGAGCAGAAAG
>NW_006408634.1:9345162-9349140 GCF_000296735.1 Chrysochloris asiatica
ATACTGTTAACTGATGGTACCTGGAGGGGATTACCGTCACTGTAATGAAACAAAGTAAATGATTTGTTGAATGTGAGATGATTTGCTCTATAAACCTTCTTCAATTCACAATACAAAGACACTTTTAAATAAAGTATTAAATGTCTGTGGGGTTGGCGCTCTGCTCTTCCCAGCTCAACATGCATCATCTCTGAGACACAACAGTGAAGGTCGGAGTAAAAGGAATTGATTGTATTGGGCACCTGGGCTGCTTTTACCTCTGGCAAAGTGGAGGTGGTTGCCATCAATGACACTGTCGTTGACCTCAGCTACATGGTCGACATGTTCCAGCAGGATTCCACCTATGACAAGTTCGATGGCCCTGCCAAGGCTGAGAAGGAGAAGTTTGTCATCAATGAGAAACCCATCTCTCTATCTTTGGGACTGAGATTCTGCCAACGTTAAGTAGGATGATACTGGTGCTGAGAATGTTGTAGAATCCACCGGTGTCTTCACAACTTTGGAGAAGGCTGGGCCTCACTTGAAGGGTAGCACCCAGAGAGTAACCATTTCTGCTTCTCTATCAATGCCTTCCTGTTTGTGATGGGCATGAACCACAAGAAGTGTGACAAGTCTCTCAAGATTCCTAGCAATGCCTCCTAGACAACCAGCAGCTTGGCCCCCTGGCCAAGGTCACCCATGACAACTTCAGCATCGTGGAGGAACTCATAGTTCATGCCATCACTGCCACTGAGAAGACTGGCATGATGGTCATGGGTCTGCCCAGAACATCCTCTCTGCATCTACATACCACCGCTGCCAAGTGCTATGGGCAAGGTTATCCCTGAGCTTAATGGGAAGCTCATTGGCATAGCCTTCCAGGCCATCTGGAAAAAACTGCCAAATACAATATCAAGAAGGTAGTGAAGTAGGCATTGGGCGGTCCCTCTAAAGGACATCCTGGGCTTCACTGAAGACTAGGTCGTCTCCTGTGACTTTCACAGTGACACGCACTCTCCCATCATCGATGCCCTCAATCACCACATTGTCAAGTTCATTTCCTGGTAGGACACCATCAACAGGGTGGTGGACCTAATGGTCCATGTGGCTTCTATGGAGTATGAGCCCCAGCAATAGTATGAGAGGAAGAGAGAGGCCCTCAGCTGCTGGGGAGTCCTTACCCGGACTCAGTCCCCCAACACACTAAGAAACTCCCATCCTTGGCAGAATCCCCATCCAGATCCCTGGGGTTGGAGTGCGGGACTTAAAGAGCCAACCTTATCATGTACTATCATGCACCCAGCCACACACAAAAAAGAAAAAGAACAGTTTATAAAGGTCAGAAGATAAGATGAAAGCTGTTGGCAGCTTTTAACCAGTTGGACGTAGAACTACCATAGGATCCAGCAATTCCAATCCTGAGTATTTACCCAGAAGTGAAGGGAGGAGCAGAAACCTGCGCATCACAATTCATTACAACACTTTTCACAAGAGGCAAAAGGTGGAAATAACCAAAATGCCCAGCAACAGTTGATTGAATGTATGAAGCAACAAAGTGTGGACTACACACACAATGGAGTATTACTCAGCTGTAATGCACACCACAACATGAATGAATCTTGAAAGCATCATGCTGAGAGAAACCAGTTATTCGTCCAAGGACAAAAACTGAGGGTCAGCAAAAAACAGAAAGACCACCAATGAGATGGATTGGCACAGTGGCAGAAATAGTGAGCTCAAACGTTAGCAACAATTGTGAGGTGGCGTTGGACGGGGCAGTGTTTCATTCTGTTGTGCATATATGGTCGCTAAGAGTCAGAACCGACTTGATGGCACCTGACAACAACAATACAAAATAAGCGAATCCATAGAAACCACTAGACTGCCCACCACGAGGTCAGCAGTTCAAATCCACCAGCTGCTCCTCAGAAACCCTATAGAGGGTCGCTACAAGTGGAAACCAGCTCGCTTGACAGCTCTTAACAACACGAACAATAGAAACCAAAGATTATCCACAGGGTTGCTGGGGTGGGAGAGAAGGGGGTGTTTTTCTTTGCCAAGTGTTGAGTTTATGTTAAAGATGGTGGACGTCTTTGGAAGAGATAATGAGGATGGTGGCAAACGCTAAAAAATGTCATCCGTGTCATTTGATTGTAAATGTGGACATTGGTTTGTGGGCGAATGTTTTGGTGGTTTCACCACAGTAAAAAAAAAAAAAGGGGGGGGTGGTAAGGATAGGAAAAAAAGTGTCAATTTGATACACAGAAACAGGAGAAAGTTATGTGATTAAAAAAAAGATGGCAGCCAAGATTGGAGTGATGCAGCCAGAAGCCAAGAACACCCGGAGTCACCAGATGCTGGAGAAGACTAGAGTACACAGAGAGCACATGGCCCTGTTGGCACCTTGATTTCGACTTCTGACTTCCAGATCTGTAAGAGACTACATTTCTGTTGTTTTAAGTCTTAGTTATGAGAAATATCACAAGAGGGTGGCTTTATTTATTTTTTTATAAAACAAATTTATTTTCTCACAGTTTAGGAGGCTAAAAGTCCAAACTCAGTGCCGGGGGCTTTCTCTCTGTGTCAGCTCTGGTAGAAGGGCTTTATCTCTTTGGAGCTTCTGCCCTTTGAAGGTCTTCATGTGGCTTAGAATCTCTCTTCTCCCCCATCTCTGCTTGTCTAACCTGTTCCTTTATATCTCAAAAGAGATTGACTCAAAACCCCCCCCACCTATCCAGCCTCATTACCATACTAAAGAAGGTCCACTTCCAAATGAGACCTCTAATCACCAATATTGTTGTTGCTATTAAGTGCCATCTAGTCAGTTCTGACTCAAAGCGACCCTCTATAGGGTCCCTCCAAGGAGACGTTGATGAGTTTGAAACACCAACCTTGAGGTTAATAGTCTAGTGCTTATCCTACATTGCCACACCAGGACTCCAACACAGCTATGCCAAATCCAAAACCACTGCCGGAAAGTCTATTCTGAGGCATAGGGTCCCTATAGAACACAGACCCTATGGGGACCCTACAGGAATCCTTACAGAAGCAGACCACCTCATCTTCCTTCTGAGGAGAAGCTGGGAGTAGTTTGGCTAGCAGTCCAGCACTTAGTCCACTGCACCACTAACCACAGATATGTTGTTGTTGTTATTGTTAACTGTTGTCAAGTCAGTTCCAATTCACAGGGACTCTGCATAGGGTTTCCAAGGAGCAGCTGGTGAGTTGGAACTGCGGTTAAAACTGACCTTGCTGTCCAGTGTTTATTTTACAGCACCACACCAGGATTCCAACCACAGTATAGGTATTGTTGTTAAGTGCCACTGAGTCGGTTCCGACCCATAATGACCCCTGTATAGGATTTCCAAGGAGCAGCTGGTGAGCTTGAACCACCGACCTTGTGGTTGAAACCAACTTTTCAGTCCAGTGCTACAACAGGACTCCAGAATAGTTATTAGCTTTTACAAAACATAATTTGGGGGGAACACAGTACAAGCCATAACATCACCCAATTTGTGGTCATTTGTTACAGCAACCTAAAGAAACTGATACAAGGGGATTCAATGAGATCTGCCTGGCACACAGTAGGTGCTGTGGGATAAACACTGGACTACTAACTGAAAGATTGGTGGTTCAAACCTACCTGAAGTTCCTTGGAAACCCTAGACAGGATCGCTATGAGTCAGAACTGACTTGATAACACTTAACAACAACAACAACATAATTGTTACCTTAGGAGTACATATTATTATTACAGTCAACTGCTAAACACAAGGTAGGACGTTCAGGTCCACCCAGAGTGCCTTGGGAGAAAGGCTTGGAGATCTACTTCTGAAAATCAGCTATTAAAACAGTATAGGAATGGGGGAAAGGGGGGAAATAATGTTAAGATGCTTGGCTGTCTTTTGAATCTTGGTTTCCCTAGCATACCGTTATAAAAGAGACACTTGAGGAGGAGAGAAAGGAATAGCCACAAGCCAGAAATATCACCATAGAAAG
>NW_006408634.1:9350148-9351443 GCF_000296735.1 Chrysochloris asiatica
ATGAAAAGAGATGGGGATAGTTCTCTTGTGGTACAATAGTGAATAATTGTTATCAGGACTGACTGTGAGGGTAGGAATTGTCAAGGTGGACGTTTTGTAGCAAAAGAAGGGAATGATTGACTTTGCAGTCAAGAGCGGAGGTCCCTGGGACCATCAAGGGAGAAGAGCGGAGTGTGGGACCCTGCCCAGAGAAACAGTGATGCCAGAAATGGAGGCAGAGACGATGATGTGGAGAGATGGAGCAGCTGGGGACTCTAGACCCAGAGAGGGAGAGGGGCTGTGTGCTGACGACCAGGGGACAGGCTTGCAGGGCATATACCCTTTGTTTGTTTGATGATGCATGGAGGGGATTGTAACCTTGGCAATGAAACAATATATGATAGGATAAATGTAAAACTAATGTTCTCCCATGTAAACTATCACATAATTCACAATAAAACATTAAAACAAAAAACAAAAAACAGTATAGGGCACACAGTTCTACTCTGGCACATATGGGGGTCGCCATGAATCAGAATCAACTCCATGGCAACTGGTTTAACTTATGATGAAACAATACATGTGTTAAAAAACAAAATTGGGAGCACAGTGACTCCAGACATGAACACTCTACTGTAAACCACAAGGGCCACAGTTTGAGCCCATCAGCTACTTCATGGGAGAAAGATGAAGCTTTCTGCTCCCTCAAAGATTTAAAGCTTCAGAAACCCTATATAGGTTGTCTATGAGTTGAAACCAACTCCATGTCACTTAACAACAACAACTCTGTACATTGGTACAGAGACTGGAAGAACTAGATGGTGCTTACCAACTGCTCTGAAAAGGATCACATTAAAAGGTTCTGGATAGAATGGGGGGAAATGGGGAACAAAAATCATTCAAAAAGAAGACCACACTTACTGGTCAGATCACAGACTGTGCTCCAAAGATTTTTCAATGTGATCTTTCAGAAGCAGATTGCCAGACTTTTCTTCCAAGGCACATCTGGATGGACTCTATCCTATAACCATTTGGTTGGAGATGGTAACCATTCACACCACTGAGGGACTCCTAACACCTTCTGAAAAGACTTATTATAAAGAGGGACACACACACATACGGGAAAACATGATGTGATGACGGATGTAGAACATCTGAAAAGCCAAGAATTGCCAGCAGGTAGTAGACAGTGAATAAGGAAGATTCTAGAAGAATTGATGCCTTTGAATTGTGGTGTTGGAGGAGAATACTAAAAGTGCCATGGACTGCCAAAAGAACCAATAGATCCATTTTGGAAGAAGTGCAGCCAGAGTGCT
>NW_006408634.1:9352748-9379057 GCF_000296735.1 Chrysochloris asiatica
ATACAATAGGATGAATGTAAAGCTAATGTTCTCCCATGTAAACTATCACATAATTCATAATAAAACAGTTTGAAAACTATATCTGCATCCCACCCTGAATTCTTCTTAAAATCTAACCGTGATTTAACTTAATTAGTAAAGAATATCGGCCTTGAACATTATGCTCTTAAGATCTACCCATAGGGTATCAAAATGACAAAAACAACTTAAAAGATTAGCTAGGACCCTTCGGAGCAGTGAGTTTTTGTGAATGCAGTAGGAACCAGTTACATAAGGAGGCTGAGAACAGTTGCACAACTTGAAGAATGTCATCAATGTTCCTGAAAAGTGCTGTTGAGTCAGTTCCAACCCACAGCATTTCTGAGAAGTGGCTGGTGAGTTTGAACCGCCAGCCTTGCAGCTAGCAATCTGGTGCTTATCCTACAGTTGCCACACCAGGACTGTAGAAACTGTTGAATTGGTGTATGTTTCACTGTGTATATTCTCAACAGCGATAACAAAACAGATGTTTGGGTTTTTTCTAATTTGACAACTCAAACCCAGCCCACACACTGAGAAAGAAAGACCTGGTGGTATGCTTTTGTATAGATTGTTGTTGTTAGTAAGTGCCAGTAGTTGGTTCTGACTCACAGCGACCCTGTATAGGGTTTCCAACGAGCGCCTGGTGGGTTTGAACTGCCGAACTTGTGGTTAGCAATCCAGTGCTTATCCTATAGTGCCACACCAGAAAACCCTATGAACCATTAGTCAGAACTGACTCAAAAGCAGCAGCTGAATTCCTGAACGGCACAAATGGCTAAACACTCAACTAATAATTGAAAGATTGGTGGCTCGAATCCACTCAGAGGTACCTGGGAAGAAAGTCTGGTGATGTGTTTCCTAAAAATCAGCCATTGGAAGCCCTACTCTGACATGCATGGGAGTCATTGTTGTTGTTGTTAAGTGCAGTTAGTCCGTTCCCACTCATAGCAACCCTGTATAGGGTTTCCAAGGAGCAGCTGGTGAGTTTGAACCGCCAACCTTGTGGTTCAAACCAACCTTGCAGTCTACTGTTTATCCTACAGCGTCACATCAGGACTCTGTATGGGGTCACGATGAGCCAAAATTAAATAGTGGCTAACTGGTCTGCTTTTAGGGGGGTAGATGAGGGCAGTGACTATAAGATGTCCCAGGGGACATTTTTTTAAGAGGCTTGTAATATTCTATTTCTTCAAGTCTTGGAGGAGTTTTATACTTAAGATATGTGGACTCTACACAAATATTTAAGTTATGCCTCAGTTTAAAAGAATTTTGAAAATCAATTTTAAAAGATAAAAAAATATTTTTTTAAACGTGACTTTGTGTTTATGTGTGGAAGAGAGTGAATTTCTACCATTATCATCACATTTTGTCCTACTGTCTGGCTCACTCCCATGTGGCAGAAATTGCAGTAACTGGGCGAGCTGGCTATAGTTGCTACTCACCACCAGGGGACGCTGCCGCCGCTGAATTTAACATTCATTCAACAGTCTGAATAAGGGGTACTGCTTAGTGCTAGCTTCTTTCTGGGTTTCTGGTCTATAAAATGGGGGTTAGAACGTATGGTTGTGTTCAAGGCAGTTCCTAATGCCATGAAGCTCACTTTCTCCTGGAACAGAGACAGAAAAAGGTAGACACATGAATGCGTAATATTAATATGTGAAATTAATCTATGCCACTAATGTGGCATTGAGGGTTAATGCGCTGGACTGCAAGGTCGGTTTGAACTGCAAGGTCGGTGGTGCAAGCTCATCAGCCGCTCCTTGGAAACCAGATTCCACATTCCACGGCACTTAACAACAACAACAACAACATATAATATGCATACTGTGGAGCAAACCAAAGCAAGGGGCGGGGACAGATGGTCTGGGAAGTCCTCTCTGAGGAGGTGACATGTGAACAGAGACCAGAGTGAGAGGCATGGGACAAGCCAGGTGTCTTTTTAAGAGCCATGGAGGCAGTTACGACTCATAGTGACCCTGTAGTTTCTGAGGCTGTGAGTCTTTACAAGAGCAGAAAGTCTCATCTTTCTACCACAAAGTGGCTGGTGGGTTTGAATTGCTGACCTTGTAGTTAGTAAGCCAGTGCTTATCCTACAGCGTCATCAGTTAATTATCTAGTACAGGAATACCACAAGCGAGTGGCTTTAACAAACAGTTCTATTCTCACAGTTGGAAATGTGGAAGTCCGAATTCAGGGGCATAGAGGTTTAGGATTTACCACACGTATTTTAGTCCACTGCCTTCAAGTCCTGGTGTAGCGCTGGACTGAACAGTCGCTTTGAACGCTAAAAGTTGGTGATTCAAGCTCACCAGTTTCTCCTTAGAAACCCTATACAGGGTCGTTATGGGTGGAAACCTACTCGATGACACATAACAAGAAGCCTTCCAGTCTATTTCAACTCACAGAGTAGAACTGCCTCATAAGGTTTCCAAGGATGTAAACCTTTTCTGAAGCTGCCTGCTACATAGCTTTCTTTGCAGAGCAATGGGTGGGTTAGAAGCAATGACCTTTTGATTAGCAGCACTTAACCCGCAGCACATATTTGGGGGGGACACAATTTAACCCATAACACAAGTGGAGGAAATTCCTCATTTCGAAGGCTCTTGAGGACATCGGCTTAGTTAGGGACGTTGGGGGCAAGTGAACGGGCAGACCATTGAGTGGATAAATTCTGGCCCATAGTGACCCTATAGGACAATTTCATAGGGTCTACTAGGCTGTCATCTGTACTAAGGACAGTGTGATGGCACTGTAGGACATGCACTGAACCACAAGATTGGGGATTGGAGCTCACCAAGTCCACTAATCCTTCCTCAGGTGAAAGATGAGGCTTTCTGCTCCCGCAAAGATACACAACTTCAGAAACCCTACACATGGTAGCTGCGAGTCGGAACCAACTCACGGGCACTTAACAATCTTTACTGAAGCCAACGTTCTCATCTTTCTGCAGTGGAGTAGTTCGAACCGCCGACCTTTTGGTTAACAGCCCAAAGACTAACCCTCTGCGACACCAGGACTCCTTAGAGCGGACAGGGGCAGCAGCACCTTAATACTGAGCCAGGACCGGTTGGTAGGGGACAAAGGACAACCCACTCTGAAAGCAGGACAGGGCGTGATAGAGAGAAGGTAAACCTACGTTTCCGCTTTTGGCCGCTCGGGGGCAGCAGACGCCCGACAGATTCGCCGGGAGAGGGGGAACGGAGGGGGGGGGAGCGCGCTACTCCGGCAGAGGAAGCTGATGAAATCCAAGCCAACTTGCTTGTTGTGAGCTCATCCCTCCCGGGCGCCTCCGGAAGCCGCGGGGCCTCATGGCCTCCGCCTGGCCTGAGCGATAAAGCTCCGGAGCTTGAACTAGAGCGGGAAATCCTTCCTGAAGTCTGCCCTGTGAGGTGCCTGCTGCCAGAACTTTGAGCCTGCCAGGAGGGGTACGGATAAAACAGAGAATGTTCCCTTGGCTGTCTTCTCGCAGAATGAAAAGTGAATTTTGAACGAATATGGCTGTGCGATTAATTCGTAGAGGGAGAGAAACAGGAGGTGGGAGAGACAAAGGGAAGAAGAGACAAAGATGGGGAAATCGAGGCAGAGCAGGGGAAGAACAAAGATAGAAATGAGGAAAGACAGCCCGGAAAAGTCAGATGAAGAGAGGAAGAGATGCGGAGACAGAGAAAGGGAGTGACATGTAGAGACAGACATAAAGAGAAAGTTAGGACGTGGGAAACAGAGATAGAGAGACAGACACAGGGAGAGACGTTTGGAGAAACAGATAAGGAGAAAGTTAAGACGTAAAGACAGACAGATGAAGAGACAGAGACAGGGATGGGGAAACAGGGGTGAGGAGAGAGACAAGACATCCTGGAAGACAGAGATATGGGGAGAGATATACACATGAGGGAGAGACCAAAAGAGTGGCAGAGACCAGGAAACAGAGACAGGGTAGGTAAGAGAGATGAAGACAAGGGTGGGAGACAAATGGAGGAGACTGTAGGGAGCTGGAGAGGCGGGCTCTCGGGGGTTTGGGGTCGCCTGCGGGGGCGCGGCCCTGCGGGAGTGGAACGGGCCTCCCAGCCCCCCAGCCCCGAGGCGGCGGCGGCGGCAGTAGTGCGAGCTGAGTTACCAAGTTACCAAGTTACCGCAGGATTCAGGCGCTCCTCACTGGTGAGGCTGCAGCCAATCAGAGCGCGGCGCCGCAGTTCTCGGGCAGGAGGCCTGGAGACACGCGCACCTTCCTCGCCCCCCCCCCCACACCCAGCGAAGCACGCTGCCACACAATCACAGTGGCACGCGCGCGCACACACACAGTCCCCCGGGACGCGCCAGCATCGCCCCCCCCCCCACAATCACAGTGACATACACGGGCCCAGCGCAGCATTGCCTGGATACACACACCATCACAATGACACACACTGTGACATACACAGTCCCAAGAACACACAGTGACAAACACTACCACACAGATGCTCCCAATCTCAGTGATACATAGTTTCAGAATACCCACAATCACAATGATACACACCTAGACATATAATAGCAATGACAACCACAGTTATATGATACACAACTTCATGCATGTACACGACAATGATATACAGTCCCAGGAATGACATACAGCATCACGGACACCCAAAATCTCAGTGACACAGTCTCATGACACATAACACTTTGAAGACTCACAATCGCAGTGACACAAAGCATCACACACACACACACAATCACAGTGACACACACCGGCCTGCCACAGTATCATCCAGATACACACACAAACACAGTGATACACAAAGTAGCATACACACACAGTTCCAGAAATATACAGCGACACAAAGCATCATGCAGGCACACAAAAATCTCACTGACACAGTCACAGGACATACAATAGTACCCAGACCCACAACCACACAACATTGTTGCAACACATACAATCACACTGACAGCCAGCTTTGCACCAGCATATTGCAAACTTAATGACTGATAGACACGGTCCCATAAACACACAATACTATTTCAACACACACAGTGTCTGTGCCACATATAACCACAGTGACAGCATTTCCTTAACACAATCATCAGTGACATCCTCATAATCCCATAGACAATATAATCTTGATTATCACAGTGACACATAACGTTACCTTTACAAGCATAACCAGAGTAACACACCTACCATAGTGATAGACAATCACTGAGATACACTGACACACACACTTCCAGTGATACACACAGTCCTATGGACACACAACACAGTCCAGATGTACAGTCACAATGACACATGTACTCTTGGTGACACATAATTTCACAGACACAGTATTGTAAATACAATCACAATGTCAGTAAATAATCCCACCATACACATCACCAAGTGATACACAATAGAACACACACACACATCTTCCCCCTCACACACAGCAAAGCATATGGACACACGATACCACAGTCACTCACACATAATTCCATCACACACAAGGCAATGCAACTCTGCTGACAAACCAAGTGTCATACAATTAATATGTCATTGATGTAATTTGTGTATGCCATTGTTAATGTCATTCCAGTACCACACATGGGTACACAACATGTTCACATACAATCACCATGTCACACATAGAGAATCCCATTGAGATGGTAACATAACAACACAACTATGCTAATGCACAGAGTCCTGGTGTGACGGTGGAGGATGTAAGTGCTCAACCACAGGTCAGTTTGAACCTCTAGGACAGCGGTTCGGTCTCAGCAATCACCCCTGGGAAATCCTATACAGGGTCGCTATGAGTGTTAACCAACTTGATGTTGTTGTTGTTAAGTACCATGGAGTCGGTTCTGACCCGTAGCAACCCTGTACAGGGTTTCCGAGGCTGTAAATCTTTATGGGAGCAGAAAGCCTCATCTTTCTCCTGCGGAGCAGCTGGTAGTTTCGAGCAGCTGACCTTAAGGTTCACAGCCCGATTCGTAACCACTACGCTACCAGAGCTCCTTAACCAACTTGATGACATTTAACAAAAACAGAATCCTCCTGGCGTTCTGGGTTAATGTGCCAGACTGAACAGCCTGTTTGAACCGCAAAGTCGGTGGTTCAAGCTCACCAGCCGCTCCTCAGAAACCCTACACAGGGTCGCTATGCATCGGAATCGACTCGGCTGCACTTAACAGCTATAACAACAACAATATACTGATGCACAGCATCGCATCGTACTCATACATACCACCACACTAACACAACAGTACAGTGACATGACATATTCACAAACCTCCCATTAACACACATCGCGGACACATAATCGTGGTGTAACACAAACCACATGGACACACACCATCTTACTGCCGCACACCGACCGACACACTACACATAACAGCCCCCAGAAACACACACATGAATATTCCATTACACTCACACACAACACACCAGAACATCACACACAACACATGGACATAGTGCATCACACTCATAATCACTTTGACACCTGACAAGTCTAGCAGCACAGTGACAAACACACAACTAACTAGCACACAACACAACATACTAACACAATCACACACACATTGCATGCTGGTACAGCAACCACCCTAATATGTCATTCCCCTGACATATTCCACACGATCTACAGATTGACAGAGAACTTTGCAGTCACACAAACACACAACCACCACCCCATCTCTGCCCTTGGCCCAGATAGACGTGTTCAGATGTGGGACTCTGGGGGGAGGGGTGTTGGGTGGGCTTGTGTGTCTGTGTGTGTAAGTGTGTGTGTCTGTGCGTGAGCTATGCCTCCCCCTCCCGGCCCTTTCCCCGGGGGCGGGGGCGAGCGGCAGCCGCTGTTACCGGGTAAACTTTCCCGCCTCCCCCCAGCGCGGCCATTAGTCACTCCCCCCCACCCCACCCCCGCCCAGGATGATGTCATCGCCTCATTCTGGAGGCTGAGTAATCCTTGACTCCGCCCCCGACAGGTACTAGGGTAGGGGCGGGGTGCACCTTAGGCTGCAGCTGGGGACTTGACTGCCTTGGGTCCCCAGAGTTGGGAACTGAAGAATCTGGAGTGACCTGAGGGCACACACCTGGGTCCCTTGAGAATGGGATCTCCACGCTCTGGCTCTGGGTTCTTGGTGACCCGACAAAAGGCATTTCCAGACCTTGGGCTTCTGGACATCCCGGCACCATTGGACCGGGCTGGCTCGCTTTGTCAGGTGTCTTGGGAGTCTGAGTGACTGGGGACTTGGACTCCTGGGTCCTTAACTCCACGAGGCCTGGAACCCTGGGGAGGGGTGGGAGGTCAGGTGCTTAGCCGTAGAGAAAGGCAAGTGCCAGGCTGCAGGGTCAGATGTCTGGGTCCTAGGAGATTCGAGGGAGGGCAGTTGGGAAATGTGCACCCTGGTAGGTGGACACCGGGGAGAATAGGACCCCTGAGTATCTAGTGGCTGCTGTAAGAACCAGCCGGGGGTGGGGGGCGCATTCTGAGACATCTCATGGCGTGTGGGCTCAAAGACCTGGGTCCCTATTTCCTGGGGTGGGGGTGGTGGCTCAGTCCAAATTTTTACAGGATCAGGCACACCTGGGTCCTATTGTGGAGAGAAGTTGGAGGTTCCCCTTCTCTGTTTTTATGGTACCAGAACGCCTGGGACATCTTCTAGGGGGACTCTGCGCCACTATGCCTGTGTCCCGTTTGGGGCCGAGGAGGGGTGTAAGGCGTCCCAATCTTCCTGGGGCCAGGATACCCAGATCTTGAGGAAGGGGATCCCTGGGCACTGTTTGCACAGGCCAGGACTCTTGGGCATCTTCTGGGACTGGGGTGGGGTGGGGAAGATGGGGCAGCAGACTGCGCAGCCCCTATTCCCAGCTCATCCCCGAGTCCCCATCCTCACCCGAGGGAGGATGCGGTGCAGAGGGGGTGGGGTGGACGGTGCCTAGCCCGGACCTCAACACAGCCGGCAGCGTTACCACCCTCCCGGCAGTTCCCCGGAGCCGGATCCCCGCCCCCCGCGCCGAGGGCTCCCCCAGACCCGGGCAGGCGCGGCAACGACCAATGAACGCGCTCGCCGTCTCCGGGAACCGGGCCGGCTCTGCCCGCCTGGCATTGGGCACGCAGTGGGCAGCGGCGGGCGGGGCCTGGGGGGTCCTCGCGCCTGGTTGGGCCAGGCTTGTTGCTGGGTAACGGGGCGGCGAGTTTCCCCTGGCAACGGCGGCGGGTACCGCTCACTGGCTGGCCGGGAAGGAGGGGGGGTGCGGGCGCAGGCAGGCCCCGCAGACCCCAGCAACAGCGCGCGGCTCCCGCCCCGCCGGGGAGCAGTAACCTTCACACGCGCGCGGGCCGCTCGGACCATGCAGATGCCCGCACCATTGGGGCAGTAGCCCCGCCCCGCCCTCAACCGCCTCCAGGCCTAGGTAGGGGGTGGGATGAGGACCCCAGAGGCCCCCTCCCCACCTCCGGAAAGCTGGGACTCAGGGGCTGCAGTGAAAAGTTAAGTCCTTCTCAACTCCCTCTCCCTGTTCTGCGAAATCTTCCCCAGAATCATGCACAAAGACACGAGAAGGTTGTGAACCCACAGTCAACTAGAAAAGATGTTGATTTTCTTTAGCCAACACATTGCATTGAACCTACTAAGCGGTAGGCACTACGTGCTTAAGAAATATTAACTCATTTAATCTTCACAACAACCCTAAGAGATGGGCTCAATGGTGGTTCTCATTTTTCAGATGAGGAAACTGAGGCACGAGACGGAAAAACTACTTGGTCAAGGTTATTATTTGCACCCAGGGAGCCTGGCTGGTTAGTTTATCACTCCACTGTGTTGAATGCACCTTTGAGAGGCACTAAAATTCAAAATGACAAACTGCTTAGGTCAAGCAAAAAACACCAGTGGCTGTCCGTCAGGCCACCAGTTTAAGACCCTTGTCCCAACCTGCCAGTCTTGAGGAGGGGGATACCCGGGCTCTGTTTGCACAGGCCAGGACTCTCCAGCATCTTGGAGGGGGGGGGGGGTGTTTCAGGAAGTCTATAAATAATAATACTGATGATGGAGTCCTGGTGTGGCACTCACTGTAAGATAAGCACTCCATCTCAAGGTTGGTTTGAACCTTAAGGTTAGTGGTTCAAACTCACCAACCACTCCTTGGAAACCCTATACAGTGTCGCTATGAGTTAGAAACCAACTCTATGGCACTTAGCGACAACAACCAGTATCCACCTTCTCACTCTGCATCACCCTATGAGGTAGGGACCACCATTGCTGTTCCCAAATCACAGATGAGAAAACTGAAATACAGTACAGAGAGGTATAGCCACTTGCCCAATATCACACAGCCAGTAGGTGACAGGACTGGGGACTTTAACTCAGGTTATTAAGACCAAAAGCCGGTGCTCTTTAGTGGGGTCTGTGTACAGGTTTGTGGGGGGGAACCGGCTACAGCTATGGAGGAATTCTTTTACCTTAGCCAGTGGTTCTCCACTGTGGACAGTTTTACCTCCAAGAGAATATTTGGCAGTGTCTGAAGTAATTTTTGGCTGTCACAAAGAGAGGTGGGTATCAGAGACTAGAGATGATGCTCAGAATCCTACAATGCACAGGATGGACCCTTCCCCCAACAAAGATTCTTCCAGCCCTCACAGGCCAACAGAGGTCAAGATGAGAAATCCAGGTCTAAGCCAAGCTTAATTTTCCCCCTCAACCAACCCAACCCTAGACCCCTCTCTTTTATCTACATTTGGTCTTTTTGACTCCCTCCACCACCTGCCGAGTCATTCTGTATCTGGTTTTATCAGTATCTCTATCTTTCTATCTCAACTCACAGGTGTGTGGGGGTCCTCCAAGCTTTAGGGTCCCTGTTTCTCCTTTCCAGATAAGAGGGACCAGAGACAGGGTTGGGGGAAACCTAGCATGTTTCTCCAGGAACTTAGAGGAGGGAGACCTTTGGGGGAGTGGGGTGAAGACAGACACAGGTATCATTGTTGTTAAGTGCTGTCTAGTTGGTTCTGACCCATAGTGACCTTGTATAGAGTTTCTGAGGAGTCGCTGGTGAGCTTGAACCGCTGACCTTGCAGTTCAGATGACTTTGCAGTCCAATGCATTAACCCACAGCGCCACACAGGAACTTTCAGGTATCCTTATTGTTAGGAAGTGCCTTCGAGTCGATTGCGACCCATAGCAACCCTGTATAGGGTTTCCTAGGAAAGTCTAAAAAACTCAGCCTTTGGGCCAGCCATCAAATCAATTCTGACTCAGAGGGACCCTATAGGACAAAGTAAAGCTGTCCCATAAGGTTTTCAAGGCTGTCATCTTTCCAAGGAGCAGACTGCCACATCTTTCTTCCGAGTACTTTGGGTTTCACTGACACGGGCTGCGCCACAGAGATCTTCATTTACCATGCTGGATCTACACTCTCCTTCCTACTCACTTTTCTTCTCAGAAATTCCAGCACTTCTGATGAGTGCAGGGGTTGATGAGTGAAAGATGGACCCTGAACTAGCCCAGGGCTGGGGCCTAGCCGTGTAACTTGGTCATCTATCAAGGCCAGAGCAAACCTCTAACAGTAGTTGAAACTCCTGGTGATAACATTGCTGTTGTGAAGTATTGTCAAGTCAGTTCTGACTCATAGTGACCCTGTATAGGGTTTTCGAGGAACGGCTGGTGAGTTTGAACCACCGACCTTGCAGTTCAAATCAACCTTTCAGTCCAATACTTATACTACAGCACCATTAGGTGCTTACTATTTACCAGATGGAGTCCTGGTGTGGTGGTGTGAACCACAAGGTCAGTGGTTCAAACTCACCAGCCACTTCTCAAAAATCTTATACAGGATCTTTATGAATTGGAAATGACTTGAAGACCCAACAACAACCAGAAACTGCACTAAATGACGTCTATGCATACTCTCATTTAATAAATGTCTACAGTAGCATTTCTCAAAACACCTTTGAACTTGATCTACAGTCAAAAATATACTTTCTTTGAGACTTTGCATGAACTTACTAAATATAAACAATATATATATATATATATATATTTGTTGTTGTTAAGTGCTGTGGAGTCGGTTCCGACCCATAGCGACCCTGTACAGGTTTCCGAGGGTGTAAATCCTTACGGGAGTAGAAAGCCTCATCTTTCTCCCGCAGAACGGCTGGTAGTTTCGAACCGCTGACCTTAAGGTTCGCAGCCCGATTCGTAACCACTACGCTACCAGAGCTCCTTATATATATATATATATTCAGAAAACAATCATTACCCTTGACTTCATGATTTTTTTAAAAGTATGTTCTATTTGATATTAAAAAAGAAAACAAAACACTGTGTTCTACAGCCACTAAGACTGAAGGTAGAAAAAGAGATTAACTATAAAGAACACGAGGCAAATGTTTGGAGTTATGAAATGTTCTGTGTCTTGACTGGGGGGTGTTTGTGCAATTGTGCACATCTGTCAAAACCCATTTAACTGTACACCTAAAAGGCAAATGTGATTGTGTGTAAATATACTTCAGTAAACCTGAATAATCATTAAATTAAAACGATAAAAATCACAAGGAGAATAATTTCACAATCTGTAGTTTGCTCATGAAACACAGTTTGAAAAACAATGAAAGAGGGAGGGGAAGAGAACAGGAGGGAGGGAAGGCAAAAGAAAGGAAGGAAGAAAAGAAAACAGAAAAGAGAATGAAGGAAAGACGGGAGAGTTGTTGGTTGCAGTCCTATAGATTCTGACTCAGGGCCACCCTGTATGTTACAGAGTTAGAATTGGTCTACAGGGTTCTCAAGGCCTGTTTTCCAGAGCCTCTGTTCTGGGTGGGTTTGAACTGCCAACCTTCCTACTAGGAAGAAAGGCTGCACTAATTCACCTCAAGTGCTGAATTTAGTGGTCAGTGTTTAAAAGTCAGGAGATATCGTCTGAGTTTGGAATTTCTGGCTTCTTGCAGGAAAATCTAAGGATCTGACCCTGGCAGGGAACCACTTTGAGATCCTGAACAAGCCTACCTTTACTCAGGCCTGGCATCCGTTCTCCACCAGTTCAGTGCACTGGGGGTGACTTGCCCTCAGAGACCAGATTAGGTTGAGAGGAAGGCACAAAGAAGGTGTGGAGAGACAGAGATCCAGGGCCCTGGGGATGGGGAGGAAACGGGGTCACCCCTGTTGCATCAGAGGAGGGTGTGATGATTGGAAACTGAGAAGGAAAAAGGAGCAGAAAGCCAAGAGACTGGGGGAGATCTGTGCAGGGGTCTGCCCGGGCATGTCTGTGCCAGGCACCCACAGCTTCCTCCTCCCCATGTGTCCTCGCCAGATTCGTGGTGAGTGTGACCAGGAGTACATGCTACAAAGTGGGCCCCTCGTCAGTAAGTCAGTTAGCAGGAACCTGTCACAACTGTGACTTTGTGCCTGTGTGTGGAGGTCAGTTCCGATGGCAGGGTGGATCTGTCTGATAGGGGTGGTTTCAAGCTGAGAGGCCTTGTGGGAGTGTCTGTACCAGTCCCAGTGGGGTGTCGTCTTGACCAGGCTGTGTCCATGTGTCCCTGTGACAGGTGTGTCTGTCTGAGTAAGTGTGTGTATGTCCAGCTGCATCTAGGAGGGAGTGTGTTTCCAGACAAGCATGAAGCCTTGTTGGTGTGTGTTGTGTGGGCCAGCTCAGAGGGAATGCTGGTTAACAGTTTATGGGTTTGTGCATACAGGTGTGAGTACTAGTACAATTCTCTGGGTGCCCCAGTCCGCGGGGCAGTCTCTGCATTTATGTCTGAACGTGTAAGTCTGCGTGTCCATGAATGTGCATTCGTGAGACTGTGGTCGTGTGTCTGAGTCTGTATGTCCCGGTAGCTCTTTCAACATGTGACTTTGTGCACCCAGGAGCGCCTGGTCGTGGGTCTGCGAGGACTCCTCAGTGTGTGTTTCTGTCTGTGGGGCCCAGTGTGTCAGTGTGTCAGTGTGTGTGTCCGTCCGGACGGATTCCCAAACGCGTGCTCTGCCCTGGTCCAGGCCCCTCCCCGGTCCCGCTGTAGGGAAACCCCCTCGCGGAGGGGGCGCGGCGCTAGTCTGCAAGTCCTGACTTGTCCGCTGCTGGGGGCGGGAGGATAGCAGGCGGGGCCGTGGCGTCACGAGGGGGCGGGGCGTGGGACCCTGCGGGCGGGGTGGGGCGGGGCTGGACGGCCAGAGACGCGGCGCGAGCCACATGCGAGCGGGCGCCCAGCGGGGCGGCTGTAGCGAGATCAGCGGCGGCGACCACGACGCGGACGCGCCCGCAGTCCGAGCAGCAGCGGCAGTCACAGCCACAACAACAGCCACGGCAGTTAGACCGACATCAACAGCAGCAAAGCGACAGCAGCAGCAGCCGCACAGAGCGACGCTGGCGGGCGCGCCCTCTTGAAGGAAGCCGCCCGCCACCCACCACCGTCTCCTCCGGCGTGTTCATGCCCCCGGGGTGAGTGTGCGCACCTCGAGTCCCAGCTAGCGGCCAAGGGCCAGGCCGGGTGGGCTTCCTGGAGGAGGTGGCGGGAGTGCACTCTGAGAACAGCGGAGTGCGCTGCAGCCCCACGCCGTGCCTGCCTTCTTGTCCACCCCACACACAAGGGACCCTGGGTTGAAGTCGCTGGACCTCGAGGGGCACGAAGGGACCGGGCGCCTGGTCTGGAAGCGCAGGTGGCACAGCGGTCTGGCGGGTTTGTTTACAAACAATGGGGTGCGGACTCGGCTGCGCCCCCTGGCGGTCAGTGCGGCTCCGGGGAGGACAGTCGACCCCGGCTACCCCGGCTGCCCCGGCACCCGCAGTCCCGGAGGGGCGGAGTGGGGTCTGCGAGGAGGGGCGGCCACACCCCAGGCGCGCGCCCGGTGGGGGCGGTGGCAGGGGGCGGCTCGCGGGCCGCCGAGTCTGCAGCTCCTACGGGCGGGGGCTGCGCCCCAGCAACAGCCCGTTATTGGCCCCGCGCTCGGCTGGCGGGCGGGGCAGGCGCACGTGGCGGCGGCGGGGTGGGAGGGGCGGTGACAGCCGAGGGGCGTCTGGGACCGCCGTGGGAGCACGCGTGTGCGGGGTTGTGGAGCTGCAGGTGTCTCGCCAGGGTGTGTGCGTGTGTCTGTCTCCGAGTTTGTGCTGGGGTCTGCCGAGAGTGGTAGTGTCAGTACAGGGGAACATTGCGGATGTGTGTTGTGTGTCTGAATCTGCCTTGCCATGGGGTGGGTGCTGTGTTTGTGTCGTTCTACCTGTGTGTGTGTGTGTGTTATTGGTGGGTGATGCCATCGAACTGGTGCTTGTGTGTGGTGTACTACATGCAGTATGTGGTTGTGTGTGCTGTCTGGGTGTACTGTGTTTGGGTGAGTTTGCACATGTGTCTTGCCTGTGCCGTTTGTGCGTGTGTGTGTTGTTGTGTGTCTCTATGTCTTACTTGTATGTATGTTATCTGTCAGTGGCTGCCTCTGTATCTCCAGGGCATGTGTCTCTGATGAGTGTTTACGACTGTGTGCCTGCCTGCTGAATGCCAATGTTTGTTTTCTCTCCAGGTGTCTGTGTGAGTCCTGCTTGTGTATTGTGTGAGGTGTCTTGCTCTGTGCTTTGCCTGTGTGTCTGGCAGTGGCGTCTGGGAATTGAAAACCTGGGCTCTGTGGGGTCTGTGTAGTCAGTGGGTGTTGCTGCTTGCCTTTCAGATCCAGCTCGCTGTGTGTGTGTGTGTGTGTGTGTGTGCTGGGTCTGAGGGGCTTGTCTCTCTGTGATGGGCTGGCTCATGTGTGTCATGTGGGCTGAGTGTGTGGAGTGTTTATGTCTGTCACGTGAGATCAATGTTTCTATCAGGGTTTTAGGTGTGTGTTGCTGGCACTGTGTGGGATTAGAGTTAGCAGCATTTGCCTGTGTGTGTTTGCCGAGGGCCTTCAGAGTTGATGAGGGTATATCAGAATGGGAGGGAGGGGAGCAGGCTGATGGTGTCTGCTGGCATGTGTGGGTGTATGTACGTGTACGTCTGAGGACATCTGTATGTCCTGGGGTCTGAGCGTGCAGTGGGTGTGTTCTGGTTGTGTTGGTCTGTGTCTGTTTTGGGGCTGATGTGTGAGAAGTTCAGTCCTGGCATGTGTAGGTCTTCTATGTGTTTAAGTAAGTGAGAATCCATGGTGGAAGTACCTATTTGTGTGTTTCTGGCAGTCTGGGTTTGTGGTGGCTACAGTTGTATGGTTGTGATTGTGTGCCTTGGAGTTGGTTCTGACTCATAGCAACCCTGCACAGGGTTCCAAGGCTGTAAATCTTTACGGGAGCAGAAAGCCTCATCTTTCTCCTGCAGAACAGCTGGTAGTTTCAAACTGCTGACCTTGAGGTTCACAGCCTGATTCGTAACCACTACACTACCAGAGCTCCTTAATAATGGGTGTATGGATATTTATGTGTCCCTGGGCTTATCAAAAGTGGGCCAGTGTGGGGGATTGACCGTTGGTGTATGTGAGTGGGTTGTGGCCCTCTGTAGGTCTGTGTATATGTGTATGTCCACACTGTGGTCAGAGTGTGTGTTTTTTGTCAGCTATTGGGACCATCTTAGTGTTTGTATGCAAATAGACTGTGGGGTGAGAGGCCAGGCTGGTGGCGCTTGTGTGACTCCTTGTACTTGTTTATGTGTGTGCCTTTCATCCATTCCCATACACACACACACACACACAGTCCTCTCCATCTGGGTCCTGTGAGAAGAATCCCAGTGTATGACCTGGGGTGCGTTCCGTACTCATTCCTGTTCCAGAAGTTATCCAAAGTACCCTAATCTTCTGTGTCAGTCCCAGGTTGAATGGGTTTGTGTTGGGGGGCTGTCACAATAATGATATTCACACACACACACATACACACACACACACACACACATGACAGCCCTTCCAGCTGGGTCTTATGTGTGAACCCTTGAAATGGGCTGTAAGAGCCGGCCCATTACCATGTGTGCAGGTTGGCCAGTTCAGCCCTTGCCCTATGTCAGCCTTAACTGGGTGGTGTCCTGTTTTAAACCTGCCATGTGTGCTGTGGGTGCCTCCCCCGCCATTCCCCCCATGTGTGTTCATCACCCTGTGTATACAATGGGGCCCTGCGCCCCCTGCACGTCCCTGCTGACCGGCACCTTCTCTGTGTCCTGCAGGCCCCAGGGAGTGCCATGGCCCGCGCTCGCCAGGAGGGCAGCTCCCCGGAGCCTGTAGAGGGCCTGGCCCGCGACGGCCCGCGCCCCTTCCCGCTCGGCCGATTGGTACCCTCGGCCGTGTCCTGTGGTCTCTGTGAGTCGGGCCTGCCCGCCGCCCCCGCCCTGCTGCCCGCCGCCTACCTCTGTGCCCCTGCCGCCCCGCCCGCAGTCACCGCTGCCCTGGGGGGCCCCCGGTGGCCTGGGGGTTCCCGTAGCCGGCCACGAGGCCCGCGTCCCGACGGTGAGTGCCTGTCCCAAGCCCATGTGAGCCTGGGTGCGAGACCTTGGGAATACCAAGGATTGGGAGCGAAATGGGGGGGCGGGGAGCCGGGCCACGGGGAGGGTGTGGCCAGTGTGGTCTTTGTGTTGCAAGAAGCAGGAAGATGGATTGGGAGGCGGGGGTGAGGGGAGAGGCCGAGTGGGAAGTTCCTCTTGGAATCTGACTGCAGTCCTTGAGTTTGTCCGCCCTGGGCCCCTTCCGGGCTTCGGGCAACAGCTGTTTCCCAGCCCTTCCCCCCATCTGGGTCTCCTGGAGCCCCTTGGGGACTGCAGTTGGAGAGAGGGTGGACCGAGGGGGAGGACCGGCCCCTATGGACTTTGAGGAGGGGACGAGGGTGGCTCCGTGCCTTGACTACATCTCTTTAGTCTGACCAGCCCCCAGAAATAGGAAGGCGAGGGGGAGGGGCTATTGTATTGGGAAATTCCCCTCGGGGCGGGGTGAGTTGTGGGGAGGGAAGGGTTAAAGGTCCCCTGCCTGATGGGCCGTTAACCCTAAGATGCCCGGCGAGCCTCATCCCTACGGGACCGTCACACATTAACTCACACACGCTCGGTGGCAGGGAGAAGATTGTCCTAGCTTCCTGAAGCCCAGTTGGGGGGAAGGGAGAGAAAACTTCTCCGGCTCAGTCCTGGCAGTGGGGGAAGGGAGTTCCACTCTCAAGACCTGAGTCACAGATGAGGAAACTGAGGCTCTGGTGTTATACCTTGGTGATGGTAGAGGGGAGTTTGCCAGCATCCTGGAGACGGGAGGGACGTCCAAGGAGGAAGACACCCCCAGTATCCCAGCCACCTAGGACTGTCTCTCAGTGGGCTCTGGAGTCTGGCCTGCTGGTCGCTCGGCCTCAGCCACATCCGGGGGTGTGGCTTCATTGTGGTTGGACCCGAGAGGGCAGGAGGCCTGAGGCTTGTGACTCTGGGTGGGGTCAGTCTCTGTATCCCTGTGTGACCTCTAGAGGTTCAACCTCAGTTTTCCCCATCTGTCAAATGGGGCAGGCAAAATATGACCCCTTTGGAAATACAAGTATTTAGATCAGATAAGAGGAAGGATTTCCAGACTGACCCTAAACTTTATGGGGAGGTGGCTGGTCAGACAGCTGACTCCAGAGAGGCTTCCCCAGGATAACGGGTTGCTTCCTGGTGCCCTCGGAAGGGCCGAGGAGTCTGCCTATAGGAGGTGGGAAAACGAATCGCTATAAATGAGGCTGGGAGAAAAGAAACCAAGCGTCTAGAAAAGGGGCAGCAGGTCTGGCCACCTGGGCACCCCCACTCTTGGTCATCAGGGGCACTTCAGGTTCTGGAGGGGAAGTGGGTGCTGACCTCCCCCCTCGGCCTCTCATAGGTCCCCAGCCCTCACTCTCGCTGGCGGAACAGCATCTGGAGTCACCGGTGCCCAGTGCCCCGGGGGCCCTGGCGGGCGGGCCCACCCAGGCGGCCCCGGGAGTCCGGGGAGAGGAGGAGCAGTGGGCCCGAGAGATCGGGGCCCAGTTGCGGCGGATGGCCGACGACCTCAACGCGCAGTATGAGCGGAGGGTAAGTCTGGGGGGAGGGGTAGACGGCAGGTGGGACTTCCCGCCGGAGGCGGGGTTGCAGGCAGCCTCGCCAGATGTGCCGCAGCTGCTGCCCTGCGTGGCGAGGTCGTGGCGGGGACAGGCAGGTGGAGGGGTGGAGGGTGGTGTGCCCGCCGAGCCGCCCACGGGTCATACTGGCACGGCTGGAGTGGCCAGGCCGCCCGAGCGCTGCGGCTGCGGGGAATGGGGCGGTGCTGGCTGGCTCAGCTCATATATCCCGGGCTATTTATAGCCGGTGAGTCAGCAGCGCCCGGGCGGCCGCGCCCGCCCCTCCCGGGCCCGCAGCACTACCCAGCTTCCCGGGCGGAAGGTGGGGCTGCGGGGAGCCCCGCCCCTTGAGTCGCCACCACCACCCCCCCAAAAAAAAAAAAAAAAAAAAACACCACACACAACTGGGCCTTTAAAAAATAATTCAGGACGCTCACCATCCAGCTCTATCCAATCCCAACGTGACACACGTACCGCTTGCTTATTACCAAAAAAAAAAAAAAATGTTGAATTGGCAAACGTTGTGTTAGATATATTTTTACAACAATGAACAATAAAAACAAATTCATCAAGATGGAGTTTCTCAATGTTGCAGGTTGCTAGTTAATTTATGGGGACTGTGAGAATTAAAAGAGGTGTTTTTAAGAGATAGAAAGATAAAAATACTGATTATTGATTAAAATAAAAGCATTTAAAGAAAACACACTCATGCAGGCAATATGTTATGAAGAATCTTGTTCATCTCGCCGATTCCTTTCCCCTCCATGTTTCCCGAGGAAATCTCTGAAGTTGGAGGAACTCACAGGGATGTTTTTTTTTTTTACTACATACAAGGGGGCTTCAAAAAGTTCGTGGAAAAAATGGAACTTTTTGGAGCCCCCTTGTATTTACCAGGCCAGAAACATGTTCCGTTACTAAGCTTGTGGAGCCTTTTTAGTCTCTCTCATGTAGATCCTGGTGGCACAGTGCTTAAGGTGGGCGGTTCATTCCACCAGCAGTTCCAAGAGAGAAAGGCCTTTCAAAATTACAGTCTAGACAACTGTCTGTCATCTAGGGTTGCTATGAGTTGGAATAGCCTCCATGGCATACGCCACCAATAACGGTTTTGCACTTGGGTGGTGCAAAGGGCTCATGTCTTTTGGCTAATAACTGAAAGTTTAGCAGTTCAAGTCCACCCATAGATGCCAAAAATCAGATCACTGAGAACCCTCTGGAACACAATTCTACTTTGATACCCATGGGATTACCATGAGTTGGAATCATCTCAACGGCAAGTGATTTAGCCAGTGTTCGGCTCTATGCATAAACCAATCAATGTTATGCTTGCACTATCTAGCATATGGATAAGGGGCGTTTGAGACATTATTTCCACTGCTACATAATATTCTACTGTAGCCATGTAGATTTCATGCACTTACTCATTTTCTCACTGATGAATATTCAGTATTTCTTTGTGTACTGTTAAATGTCCACCTTTTGTTTTGTTTTGTTTTGTTTTTTGACTCTTCCAAACGAGGTACATCTCCTGGTGTGCCCATGGGTGTCTCTAGATATGTGGGTAGCTGGGTCTTGGCATTGGCATCTTTAGTTCTCCTACATGGTTGTCAGTATATTCTCCAAGGTGGCAACTGTAGCAGTATGTCAGGCTTCTTAATTCATACATATCTAATGAATCCCTGTGTCCCGGCTGAAAGAGCTGGTGTGGGGTATTGAGGTAGGTTCTGGTTCCTGGCACCCTGTCCAGAGTTCCCCTACCAGTCCTTTATCTCACATTCATATTCCCATCTGTAAAGTGAATGTCTCTGTACCTCTGTGTCTTCAGGTGGTAAGATGAAGTGAGTGTAACTTGGCACCGGGCCTGCCCATACACTCAGTGTAAGGGATTGTTGTTGAATCGATTCTGACTCACGGTGATCCCTTGTGTGTGTCTGACTTGAATGATGCGCCATAGCGTTTTCATGGCTGAAATTTTGGAAGTAGATTACCAGGTCTTTCTTCCAAGGCACCTCTGAGTGGATTTGAACTCCAGGAGTTACAGTCTACTTGTTGGCAACTGGTTGATGTTGTTGTTTAGGTATTGTTTAGTCGGTTTCAACTCGTAGCGACCCCTTGTGACACAGGAAGACAACCCCCTATGATTTTCTAAATTGTAATCCTGATGGAAGGAGATAAACAAGCCTTTGTCCCATGAAGCTGCTGGAAGGTTTCCAACAGCCGATAAGCACTGTACTCCCAGGTCTCTCCATGGCAACTGGTTCCCGGTTACGGGTAATAGTCCCTACCTCAGAGTGTTGGCTGACAAAAAGGAAGACCCCCAATGAGAAATACTGACACAGTGGGTAGTAACAACGGACTAAACGTAACAGTAATTGTGAGGACCAGGCAGTGTTTCATTCTGTTGTGCAGAGGGTCACTGCCCTCACCCTGAGCTGCCTCCTGACCTGAGCCCCCATAAAGACTTGCCCTGGGACCCCAATCCACTGCCCCCTAGTTGATTCAGTCTCACGGTGCCACTATGCACAGAGTAGAGCTGCCCTATAGGGTTTCCAAGGCTGTAACTCTCTAATGAAGCAGACTGCCATATCTTTCTCCCATGAGGCAGTAGGTTCAAACCACTGACCTTATGGTTAGTGGCCCATTGCTTAAACCACTGCACCACCAGGGCTCATCTCTGGGAGTTTAAAAATCAAGCCCACTGCCTTCAGGTCAGTTCTGACTGATCATGACTCTGTGGAGGGTTTCTAAGACTGTAAATCTTAACAGGAGGGTAAAGCTTCAGCTTTCTCCCAAGGACCGGCTGGTGGGTTTGAACCACTGATCTTGCAGTGAGCCGCACGACACCCTCTAATTCTTCCTCTCTTTCTCTCTCTTTCCCCCTACAACAGAGACAGGAGGAGCAGCAGCGGCACCCCCCCTCACCGTGGAGGGTCCTGTACAATCTTCTTATGGGACTTCTGCCCTTACCCAGGGGCCATGGTGTCCCCGAGATGGAGCCCAATTAGGTGCCCGCACCTGCCCGGCGGACATCAGGGACTCGGGGGGCAGGCTCCCCTCACCTCCTGACGCCCCAGCCAGTGCGGGGAACCTTTTCTGCACCATGTAGCATACTGGACTACTAGGCCTGCCTGCCCTGGGCAGCCAGGGAAGTCACTCCAGCCCCAGCCCAGCCCTGGCTTCGTTGCGGAGCTGAGGGGTACCGATGAAGACTCGGACTCCTGGTTCCCTGACCACAACTCCAGGGAGGGCGGACTGCCGGACTTAGCTTCTGAAAGCGGCGGTGACCGAAGGGGTGAGGACCTGGCCGCCCGCCTCTGCCGCCCACCACCATCTCAGGAAAGGTTGCTGGTGCTGAAGGGGTGACATTGGGGGTCGACCCCCAGTGTTCCTTCACTTTGGGCTTGGCCTCAGGCCCTGGTGCTTCCCCCCCTCCTTCTGGGGAGGGGGCCCATGAAGAGCAAATGAGCCAAATGTGACCACTAGCTTCCTGGAGCCAGAGAATGGGGTGTGTCGGATGCCCCCCTTTCCCCTCCCCCCAACCCAGTGCCCAGCCATCCTGCCTGAGCCAGCATCGGGTGGTTGGCATGCCTGCCTCATCTTCATCAGGGGTGGCTAGGAGGAGCCCAGACTGTGTGAATCCTGTGCTCGGCCTGTGACCACCCCTCTCCCCCCATTGACCCCATTCATAGGTTTAGAGAGAGCACGCGTGACCACTGGCATTCATTTTGGGGGGTGGGATATCTTGGCGGAAGTCGCCCCAGCCTTAGTCCCCAGGACAGACTAGGTGTTGGGGGGTTGGACTGGGAGTCAGGGAGGGGGGAATCTCAGAGAAGGGGAGAAGTCTGGGAGTGGGGAGGGATGGCCCAGCCTGTAATATACTGTATATGCGCTGCTGTAGATACCGGAATGAATTTTCTGTACATGTTTGGTTAATTTTTTTTGTACATGATTTTTGTATGTTTCCTTTTCAATAAAATCAGATTGGAACAGTGGACGCTCTTTCTGCCCGCCTTCCCCGCCACGTGGCCTGGGTGAGGCCTGGCATGTGGTCTGTTCAGAGCCTCCATCTGGGGCCCTGTCTGTAGCGGGGGTGGGGAGGGAAGGGAGAGTCCACAGGGCACACGGCGGGCATTCAGCTTTGTCCCTTCTGTCACTGGAAAGCTGAGGAAAAATGGCAATCCTAGAAACCAAACTCCGTTGCCTTCAGTGTTGATGGTGAGCCCGTCATGAGGTGCAAAGCAGAACTGCTCCATAGGGTTTCCTTGGTTACAATCTTTACGAAGGCAAATTACCAGGCCCTTCTAACATGGAGCCTCTAGGTTGGTTCAAACCACCAACCTTTAGGCTAATAGCTGAGAATAAACCCTTTGTGTCCTCCAGGGACCTACTTATACAATACTGTCCTTAAGTGCCTTTGAGTCAGTTCCAACTCATAGCAACCCCTTTATAGGTTCGAGAAATGACTGGTGGCTTTGAGCAGTTCACCTTGCGGTTAGCAGTGCAGTACTTACTCTACATCCACACCAGGCCTTCTATAATACTTGTTAAGTGCCGTCGAGTTGGTTTCGACTCATAGTGACCCTATATAGGGTTTCCGAGGAGCAACCGGTGGGTTTGATCTGCCGACCTTGTGGTTCAAAGTCCAGGGCTGATCCTACAGCACCACACCAGGAGTCCTCTACAATCCTAAACCCTCATAAAACAAACCTACTGCTGTCGAGTTGATCCTGACATATAGCGGCTCATTAGGACAGAGTAGACAGAACTGCTCCCTCTAAGTCTATGAATCTGTATGGGAATACACAGCATCATCTTTTATCTGCAAGTGGCTAGTGGTTTGAATCTCTGGCCTTGTGGTTAGCAGCCCAATAGTTAACCCACTGCACCGCCAAGACTCTCTTCTAGACCACTAGGGCACAGGAAAAGAGAACCACCATTTTGGACAGGAATGAGGCAAAGCCTTGTCAAAGACGTATGTAGTTGATGCCAGTATTTGCCTTCCTGGATGTCTCCTTTAGAAGGTAGGACGTATACCTGGGAGTTTCCAAGTTACGCAGGCTTACCACAAAGCCAAGTGTAAGTAAAGGGTAATAAAGGCTTACCAATATACAGCAGTGAAGATGGTACTGACAAATAATGAATAATAAGTAAGGTAAGAGACCATGAAGGAAGTTGGGTATATGGGGTTTGTTACATTGTTCCCTGCAGTTTTCCTCATTCACAAATCTCTCCACACAGGACCCACAGTGAAAAATGGCCACACAAGCTTTTACACCAAAGAAGTAGAGCTCTGCTCCAGGTCCCCATAACTTCAGACACATCTCAACATTTACTGTACTATGTTGTTTGGGGTTTTTCCCCTCTGTTCTCTCTTTCCTGCTTTCTCTCAGAGTACTTGAATAACTTAGAATTCCATCTAAATTTTTGACTCACCAGACGCTCCATGAAAATTCTGTTGTTGTTGTTAAGTGCCGTGGAGTTGGTTCCGACCCATTGTGACCCTGTATATGGTTTCTGAGGAACAGCTGGTGAGCTTGAACCACCAACCTTGCAGTTGAAACGGCTTTGCAGTCTGGCGCATTAACCCACAGCGCCACACCAGGACTCCTGGAAACCTCGTTGTTAAGTTCCGTCGAGTCGGTTCCGACCCATAGTGACCTTGTACAAGGTTTACTGAGGCTGTAAATCTTTATGGGAGTAGAAAGCCTCATCTTTCTCCCGCGGAGCTGCTGGTAGTTTCGAACTGCTGACCTTCAGGTTCGTAGCCCGATTCGTAACCACTACGCTACCAGAGCTCCTTCCTGGAAGGCTCTGTAGACGGTTGCTATTAGTTGGAACCGACTCCAGGACACTTAACAGCAACAAGAGGCAGACTGTATGCGGTACATTGGCTGGGAATCGAACCCAGGTTTCCCATATGGAAGCCCAGAATTCTACCACTGAATCAACACTGTTCTCAGTGTTACTCTGAGGGTGGGAAACTTCCGGGCCAGGAGCCATATGTTGTTGTTGTGAAGTGCCATTGAGTCAGTTCCAACCCACAGCGACCCTATATAGGATTTCCAGGGAGCTGCTGGTGAGCTTAAACCGCCAACCTCACAGTTCAAACAGCTTTGCAGTCTGGCGCATTAACCCACAGCACCACACCAGGACTCCTAGGGGCCATATAAGACCCATGAAATCATTTGGTCTGGCCCTGCTAAAGCAACCGCAGTTTCAGCCATCACACTGTGACTCCGTATAGGGTTTCTGAGGAGCGACTGGTGGGTTTATGCTTAAACCAACCTTTCAGTCCAGTGCACTATCCTGAAGCATCACACCAGGACTCTAGCGGGTTCCGACCCATAGCAAGCCATGACATTTGTTGTTGTTGTTAAGTACCGTCGAGTCGGTTCTGACCCATAGCAACCCTCTAGAGGGTTTCCAAGGAATGACTGGTGAGCTTGAACCACCAACCTTGCAGTTCAAACTGACCTTGTAATCCAGTGCATTAACCCACAGTGCCACACCAGGACTCCTTGACTAATATAGCAAGCTAATTTTTAAATTGATAATTTTGTATGATCTGCAAATGATGTTATAAATATCCAAATGGCCTTTGGCAGAAAAAAGGTTCCCAACCTCTCTCTACTCTAAGGATTACAAAATTCCTTAATTCACAGACTATTTAGAATTAATGTTTTATCAGCTCTCATATCATGTAGAAAACCTGGTTCACAAAAAAACCCCACAAAAACTCACAGACATTGAGTTGATTCTGATTCATAACTCACAGGATTTCCCAGACTGTAAATATTTATGGGAGTAGACAGCCTTGTCTTTCTCCCACGGAGCAGCTAGTGGGTTTGAACTGTCCAAGATGTGGTTAGCCCCCAAACACTTAACCCATAGCATCACCAGGCCCCCCCCTTTTTTAAATTGTGAACTGAGTGATAGTTTACATGGGAGAACGTCGGCTTTGCACCATCATTTCATTGCAATGATTACAATCTCCTCTGTTCTTCATCATTCAAGAATATTTACTTCCATTCCCCAATTTTCTTTTATTGGGGGGGTTGGGGGTTGGATGGGGAGATGTACATAAAAACACTCAGGAATATGTAGTAATTAAAACAACCAAAGGGCACACATTCTGCAAGCCTGCCTTCTGGCCACCAGCACACAGCCTTTCTCTTTCCATGAATCTAGAGTCCTCAGCTGCTTCCTCTCTCTATGTCCTCATCTCTGCCTCCATCTCTGCCTCTATCTCTGCTTCCTCTCTGCCTCCATGAATCTAGAGTCCTCAGCTGCTTCCTCTCTCCATGTCCTCATCTCTGCCTCCATCTCTGGTGTCACTGTTACTCTGGATAGGGTCCCACATTCCGCTTGTGCTCTTCTCCCTTGATGATCCTAGGGTCCTCTGTTTCTGGACTATAAACTACTATCTACTCCCCTGTTTTTGTTACAAAACTTCTACCTTTACAATTGTGACAGTCGCAATTAGTCATGATAACAATTAATCACTATTGATCATTGAGAATCTTACCCCCATCTCTTTTCACCAGATACAGGGACCCCTTTTATTTAAAAAAAAAAAGAATTATGTTTACACTCCAGAATAGAACACTATCTTTTCAAAATACAAACAATTTATCCTAGTAGACCTCGCCTATAGTTTGTATTTATTTTGTTGTTGAGAATATACACGTCAGAACATATAACAGTTCTACCATTTCTACATATACAATTTAGCGACATACACATTCTTCAAGTTATACAACTATTGTTACTTTTCTTAATTGTTCATCCCCCAGTGACATAACTACCACTTGTCTGTCAATTTGTCACACTGTGGTGACTTGTGTGTTGCTGTGATTCTGGAAGCTATGCTACAGGTATTTTAAATACCAGCAGGGTCACCCATGGTGTACAGATTTCAGATGAGCTTCCACGAGAAGATAGACTAGGAAGAAGGCGAGACAGACTACTGCTGAATATTTAGTCACTGACAGCCTTATAAATAACAGTGGAACACTGTCAGCACCGAATTATTGAATATTGAAATGTGATGAAGAGCAGTAGAATATAGTCAGATATAGTGTTGGAAAATGAGGCCCTCTCATTGGAAGGCACTCAAAATGGGACTGAAGAAGAGATGCTTCCTCAAAGTAGAGCTGACTGTGATGACACAAATGGGACCTTCATTTGCTGATGGAGCACAACTCAAAATGAAGAGAAACACCTGTAAAAATCCATTAATAATCAGAAGATGGAATGTATGAAGTATGAATCTAAGAAAGTTGGAACTTGTCAAAAATGAAATGGAATGCATGAGTATAGATCTCTTAGGCATTAGTGAGCGGAAGTGGACTGGTATTGG
>NW_006408634.1:9388692-9436920 GCF_000296735.1 Chrysochloris asiatica
TGTCCACCATGGGTGACCCTGCTGGTATTTCAAATACCAGTGACATAGCTTCCAGCATCACAACAACACACAAGCCATCACAACACAACAAACTGACACGAGTGGTGACAAATGAGTCATTAGGGAAATGCAAATGAAAACCACAATAAGACACCACTTCACACCCACTATGTTGTTAGTTGTGTGCCCTCGAGTTGGTTGAGACTCATAGGGACCCTATATAGGGTTTCCAAGAGCAGCTGATGGATTTGAACTGTAGACCTTACAGAGTCATGCCAGGGCTAATAGAGGTTAATGAGGGAGGGTATGGAGATACAGACACTGCAACAACATTCAGAGTAAAAAGTTGTCCATCAATAGATGAGCCAACAAATTAAATATGTATATACATAGAATGGAATTCCTGTGTGGCACTGTGGGTTAATGCGCTGGACTGCAAGGTTGGTGCCTCAAACTCACCAGCTGCTCCTTGGAAACCCAATATAGGGTTGCTATGGATCGGAACCAACTCAATGACACTTAACAACAACAATAACAACATACATAGGAGTCTTGGTAAGCACTGTGGGTTTAGCGCTGGACTACAAAATTGGTCTAAACCTCAAGGTTGGTGGTTCAAGCTCACCAGCTGCTCCCCAGAAACCCTATACAGGGTCCCTACGAGTCAGAACTGACTTAACAGTACTTATCAACAACAACGTACGTAGAATGGACTATTGTTGTTGTTAAGTGCCACTGAGTCGGTTCCGATTCATAATGACCCTGAATAGGGTTTCTGAGGAACAAATGGTGTGCTTGAACCACCAATCTTACATTTCAAACCGACCTTGTGGTTGAGTACTTATCCTACAGTCCGAATGGACTCATCTCTAAAATGAAATGAAGTCCTACAACATGGATGAATCTTGAGAACATTATGCTGCGTGAAATAAGTCAGTCATAAAAGGACAAATATGGTAGGATCCCACTTATATGAAATAGGCAGATGTAAGGAGCTCTGGTAGTGTAGTGTTTACAAGTTGGGCTGCTAATTTGAAGGTCAGCAGTTTGAAACTACCAGCTGTTCTGTGGGAGAAAGATGAAGCTTTCTGCTCTTATAAAGATTTATATCCTCGGAAACCGCTATGTGTCAGAACTGACTCAGTGGCACATCACCATCACCACCACCACCACAGAGAAAGATGAGGCTTTGTGCTCCCATGAGGATATATAGGGTCACTCTGGGTCAGAACCAAAGCACTTAACAGCAGCAACATGAAGCCAAACGGGTAAGTATTAGTCTTATGAAGAGCACAAAGGAGGTGGGAGAAGGGAACATTAGCTTTGGGGATACGGAGTTTCTACTAACGGTGATGGAGTAATCTGGAAGCAAATAGTGGGATGGTTGCACAAAATGATAAACGTAATCAATTTCACTAAATTAGACATGTAAAAAAGTGTCATTGGCAAATGTTATATACGTATACATGTTGTTATTAAGTGCCCATTGAGTTGGTTCTAACTCATAGCAACCCTGTATAGGGATTCCAAGGAGCAGCTGGTGGACTTGAACTGCTGACACCTACAGCACCACACCAGGACTCCATATATATGTATATGTTGTTGTTAAGTGCTATTGAGTTAGTTCTGACTCATAACGACCCCGTATAAGGTTTCCAAGGAGCAGCTGGTGGGTTTGAACTGCCAACCTTACAGTGTTTACCCTACAGCACCACCCCAGGGCTTAGAATGAGTATTTGATAATAAAAGTTGGTGAGGGTGTGGAGACAGTGATACCCTTATCTACTGCTGCTGGTGGTGTTGGTGTTGGTGGTTAAGTGCCATGGAGTCGTTCCATCTCATAGCGACCCTATATAGGGTTTTCGAGACTGTAAATCTTTATGGGAGCAGAAAGCCTCATATTTCTCCCATGGAGCGGCTGGTAGCTTCGAACTGCTGACTTTTGAGGTTAGTAGCCCAACTCATAGCCACTATCCTACCAGAGCTCCTTCATCCATTGATGGTGGGAATGCAAAATGGCACAGTTGCTGTGGGTGAGGATTCCTCAAAATGTTAAACATTGTTACACTTGTTGTTAAGTGCCATTGAGTCAGTTCCCACTCATAGCTATCCTGTATTAAGGTTTCAGAGGAACGGCTGGTGAATTTGAACCACCGACCTTCTGGTTCAAACCTACATTGCAATTGAGTGCTTATCCTACAATGCCAGATCAGAACTCCACATAACCCAGGGAATCCACTCATAGGTATATACCTAAGGAATTTGAAAGCAGAGACTCAAGCAAATAGTTATCAGTGGCTATCAGTCCAGTGCTCATCCTACAGCGCCATAGCAGGGCCCCCGTGAATATATATATGGGTCCTTGCTAACCACAAGGTTGGCGGTTGAAACCCACCAGCCACTCCTTGGAAATCCTTTACAAGGTTGCCAAGAGTTGGAACCAACTCAATGGCACTTAACAATAACCTAATATATATGTTAAGTTCCATCGAGTTGGCTTAGACTCATAGTGACCCTGTATAGGGTTTCCAAGGAGCAGCTGGTGGTCTTGAATCACTGACCTTGCGGTTAACAGCTCAGTGCTTATCCTACAGTGCTACATCAGAACTCTACATACACACATACTCACTCAAGGGTGAGTCAAAAATTATCCGCACTTTTGCTGTAGAATTTATTTGAATAAACATTTAGAAAAGACAAATACATACTTTTTTGACATAATCTCCTTGCTTTTCAATACACTTTGTCCATTTGTCAGCAAGTTTTCATATTCCCTTATTAAAAAATGTTTAAGACTGAGCTGCGAGCCACGAATGCACAGCTGTCTTCATTTCTGCTTTAGAGGTGAAGCTTTATCCTCGAAGGGCTGCTTTCAGGGGACCAAACAGGTGAAAGTCCAATGGAGCAAGATCAGGACTATAGAGAGGATGCTTTAACACCTCAAAATGAAGTTTTTGCAGAGTGTCAACAGTGTGGGGCTCCTGGTATGGTGCTGTAGGATAAGGATTGGACTGTGAACCACAAAGTTGGCAGCTGATGACAACCATGGGTGTATATGTGAAATTATTCTGTTGAATAATTGGGTGACAGCAGATTATGTGGCAAATCATTTGCAAATCAGCTATAGTGTTTTCATATAATTGGAGTGCAGATTAAGTTTGGACTCACTCTCACAGGTGTGTGTGTGTGTGTGTGTGTGTGTGTGTATGGAGTCCTGGTGGTGGAGTGTACAAGCATTGGGCTACTGACAAGTTGGCTGTTTGGGCTCACAAACTGCTCTGCAGGAGACAGAGGCTATGTGCTCCCGTAAAGTTTTATAGCCTCATAAAACTGTTCCAAGGAGCTCTGGTAGTGTAGTGGTTATGAATCGGGCTGTGAACTGCAAGGTCAGCAGTTTGAAACTACCAGCCACTCCGCGGGAGAAAGATGAGGCTTTCTGATCCCATAACGATTTACAGCCTTGGAAACCCTGTACAGGGTCGCTATGAGTCAGAACCAACTCCACAGCATATATATTCACCACCACCAAAACTGTCCCAGGCAGTCCAACTCTACTCTGTCCTTTAGAGAGAAGAGGTGAGCAGGTTGCTGTGAGTTGGGATCGACTCAGTGGCAGTGGGCTTGGTTTTATATATTTATTTATAATGTATATTTATTTGTTGTTGTTAAGTGCTGTCGAGTCCATTCTGACTCATAGCGACCCTGTATAGGGTTTCCGAGGAGCCGCTGGTGGGTTTGAACTGCTGACCGTGTGGTTTGCAGTCCAGTAGTGATCCTACACCACCATACCAGCATTAATAACTACCGGTATTTTAAATATCAGCAGGGTACACAACTGGTGGACAGGTTTCAGCTGAGCTTAAGGACTAAAACAGACTATGAAGGAAAGGCATACTACTTCTGAACATTTAGCCCCTGAAAAGCTTATCAATAGCAGTGGCACACTGTCAGCACCATAATATCGAATATTGAAACATGATAAATAGCATTAGAATATAGTCAGATATTGTGCCAGAAGATGAGTTCCTCAGGTTGGAAGGCACTCAAAATATGACTGGGGAAGAGCTGCCTCCTCAAAATAGAGTTGACGTCATAACGGGAATGGAGACGTTAAGTTGCTGAATTGGCACAACTCAAAATGAGAAGGAATAGCTGTAAACATCCATTAATAATCGAAACACGAAATGCATGAAGTATGAATCTAGGAAAATTGGAAATGGTAAAAAATGAAATGGAATGCATAAAGATGAATATCAAAGGCATTAGTGAGGTGAAATGGACTGGTATTGGCCATTTTGAATGTGACAATCACATGTTTACTATGCCAGGAATGACAAGTTAAAGAGGAATGTCATTGCATTCATCATCAAAAAAATTTTCAAGATATATCTTGAAGTATAATGCTGTCTATGATAGGATAATATTCATAAGCCTACAAGGAAGGCCACCTAATACCACTATAATTCAAACTTACGAACCAATCACTAAAGCCAGTGATGCTGAAATAGAAGAATTCTACCAACTTCTTCAGTCTGAAATTGATCAAACATTCAATCAAGATGTATTGACAATTACTGGTGATTGAAATTCAAAAGTTGGAAACAAAATGAAAGATCAGTAGTTAGACAATATGGCCTTGGTGATAGAAATGATGATGGGGACCACTTGTTAGAATTTTGCAAGGCCAACGACTATTAATTGCAAATAACCTTTTTAAACAACATTAAAAAATGACTATAGGGGGCAATACACAAGAAGGGGGAGAGGAATGGAAGGGAGAACAGTCAGGCAGGTTTGCATGGGCTAAGTGGGACAGAGGTAAATAATGATGTATGTACAACCTTGGAACAACAGGCCTCTGGGATACAGGGATTGAGGCATGGTTTGAATGGGTAAAAGAGGGGAAATAATGTTTAGATGCTTGGATGTCTTTCGAATCTTGGTTTCCCTTGCACACCATTATAAAATAGATACTTGAGGGGGAGAGAAAGGAATATCCAGAAATATCACCATAGAAAGCTTATAAGTCTGTCTTCTACCTATAACTGATTGGAATACCTAAAATGGGGCTACAACTTGCCCAGTGAAGGAGGCTTCCTGTGGAGCCTCTGCATTACATATGACCGTAGGTAGAATCCTGAACCCCATCCTGTGTCTTCTGAGGCGGGAAATTTCCACTTAAAAGGACAAGCAGACCAGCCTGGAGCGGCTAGAAGAACAGAAGATACTTCTTGAAAGAAAGACCTACAGGAAAAATACAAAACAACAATGGCAATCCAACTGACAAGAACAAGCAAGTTGCTCACCCAGGAGACATCAAAGCCAGTGGTTGGGTCCCCTCAGGACAAACCTCCTTCCAAGACTAAGACTCAAGGGGAATACACAAGCAGATATGCGCTTTGACTGGAGACCACGTTGGTCACTGATAAGGGGAAGTCGGGGAAAAGCAATGAAGCTGCAAGCTAAGTCTGACCATGTTCACCAGACTCCTGTGAACCCGGGTGGAGACCTGGTAGGCCAGCAGTATGGCAAGACATGCAGACTCTTGGGCCCAGAGCCAGTGACATAGCCACAGAGGACTAGAGTGGAGAATGAAGCATCCAGCTGATAAGAGAGGGCAGATGCACAAAAAACACTCACACTTGCAGATAAAACTCACTTGACCTGGCTTCAATGGCTGGATGATCAGAACTCAACTAGAAGAAGAAAGAAGAGGACAAAAAAAAAAAAAAAGAGTAATCTGATATAATTTGATGAACTTGACCTACACCTATGGATGCAATAGCTCAAAAGAGGGAACAAATCTTTAGTGAGGATCATTCCCACCCGCTTGATATACAGGGTAGACAGGGATGGGCAACTTGGATATTGGCTACCCAAAATGGGGGTGCTACAAAGGCAACAAGTGACTGGTTTACAAGCTTTCAAGAGGGAGCCTAGATCCAGAGGGCGCAGAGGAAGGTAGAATCTCCACTGAGTAGTATCCAATCTGTCTGGGCGGGGCTGATGAAAGGAGATGGGGGATAGGACTATTGTGGTACAATAGTGAATAATTACTATCAGGACTGACTGTGAGGGTTGGAAATGTAAAGGTAGATGTTTTTTAGAAAAGATGGGGAGTGGCTGACTTTGCAGTCCAGGAGCAGAGGTCCCTGGGACCATCAAGGGAGAAGAGCAGAAAGCAGGACCCTACCCAGAGAAACAGTGACACCAGAGATGGAGGTAGAGACGATGACATGGAAAGATGGAGCGGCTGGGGGCTTGAGACCCAGAAAGGGAGAGGGTCTGTGTGCTGACAACCAGGGTGCAGGCTTGGGGGGTATACCCTTTGGTTGTTTGATGATGCATGGAGGGGAATGTAACCATGGCAATGAAATGATATATGATAGGATGAATATAAAGCTAATGTTCTCCCAAGTAAACGATCACATAACTCACAATAAAACATTTTTAAAAAATGACTATATACATGGATCTCACCAGATATAATACACAAAAATCACATGGACTACATCTGTGGGAAGAGAGTGGAAAAGCCAAACCATGCTACGGGCAGAGTGTGGGACAGACCACCAATTGCTCATATGCAAATCCAGTCTGCAATCAAAAAAAAAAAAATTAAAACAAGTCCATCAGATCCAAAATTTGACCTTGAACACATCCCACCTGAATTTAGAGATCACCTCAAGAACAGATTGGATGCATTAGATACTAATGACTGATGATCAGAAGAGTTGTGGAATGACATCAAGAACATCACACAGGATGAAAGCAAACAAAAGGTCATTAAGAAGACAAGGAAGAAAAGACCAAAATGGATGCCAGAAGAGACTCTGAAACTTGCTTTCCAGTGTAGAGATGCTAAAGCAAATGGGAGAAATGAGGAGGTAAAAGAGCTGAACAGAAAAATTCAAAGGTCAGCTCAAAAAGACAAAGTCAAGTATTATAATGAATTGTTATAACCTGGAGTTAGAAAACCAAAAGGGGAGAACATGCTCAGCATTTCTCAAATTTAAAGACCTGAACAAAAAACTCGAAAGAAGATGGAAGAGTCACTGTAGCAAAATGAAATGGTTGATATTCAACCATTTCAAGAGACAGCATATGATCAAGAGCCAAACGCTACCAGAGGAAGTAGTTCATGGCACACTCTAGATATTGACAAAGAACAAGGCTCCAGGAATAGATGGAAATCTTTCAACAAACCGATGCAGCACTGGAGGAACTCAGGTATGCCAACAAATTTGGAAGACAACTTCCTGGCCAACTGATTGGGAGAGATTCATATTGGTGACCATTCTACAGAGAGGTGACCCAATGGAATATGGAAAATAGCAGACAATACAATTAACATCACATGCAAGTAATATTTTGCTAAAGATAATTTAAAAATGGTTATGACAGCACATTGACAGGGAACTGCCAGATGTTCAAATTGGATTCAGATAATTATATGGAATGACAGATACCATTGCTGATGTCGATGGAACTTGGCCAAAGCAAAAAAAAGAGTATAAAAAAGATGTTTACCTGTGCTTATTGACTATGCAATGACTTTTGATTGTGTAGATCATGACAAGCTATGGACTACGGCTCCTGAGGAACCTGTACATAGACCGAGAGAGTCGTTCAAACAGAACAAGGGGACACTGAATGGTTTAAAATCAGGAAAGGTTTATGCCAGGGTTGTATTCTTTCATCATACTATATGATGAACAAATAATCAGAGAAGCTGGGTTATATGAAGAACGTGGCATTACGATTGGAGGAAAACTCACTCATTAACAACCTGTAATATGCAGAGGGTACAACCTTGCTTGCTGAAAGTGAAGAGGGCTTAAAATACCGATGAGGACTTTCAAAGTACTGATGAAGACCAAAGATCACAGTCTTAATATAAAGAAAACCAAAATTCTCACCACTGGATCAGTATATATAACATCATGATAAATGGAGAAATGGTTCAAGTTGTCAATGACTTCATTTTGCTTGGAACCATTATCACTACTCATGGAAACCGCAGTCAAGAAACATATTAAGCAAATCTGCTGCACAAGTCCTCTTTAAAGTGTTTGACTGGTACCTATTAATAGTTTAGTTCTTACACATCAGGGGCAACCTAAGTATATGATATGGGGTAGAGAATCCTAACCCCCAGTAAAAGCTAGTTCTCCTTTTCTTTCACTTGATCATTCCTGCATCTTGCATCTCAAAGTGGTTCAACCAGGCATGTTTGTTACCTTCTTGGATGAGAGCCTCTTTCTCGAATGGACTATATGCCTCTTGGAGGTACCAGATGCCACAGGATAATCACTGTGCAGTTTCCCAGAGACTTTGGGAAAATGCCATTTTCAACTTTTTATTATGAATTGTGTGAAGGTTTACAGTCAGTTGAGTTTTCCATTCAACAGTTCATACATTTTGTTTCATGGCATTGCTTGCAATCCCCACACTGCAACATGCATATCTCACCACTACCCAGCTGCTTACTGGTTCCATTTCTCCTTTGCCCTTAGGCAAAAGCTACTCTTTTGATCTCAATGAAGTATGAATCTTGCAAGAGTTTTACTGTCCTCTTGGAGTCCTGGTGTGGTGCTGTGGGTTAATGCACTGAATTGCAAGGGCAGTTTGAACTGCAAGTTCGGCGGTTCAGCGGTTCAAGCTCACCAGTAACTCCTCAGAAACCCTATACAGGGTCACTATGGGTCAAAACCCACTCTAAGGCACTTTACAACAACAACGTTTCTTATAGAGCTATCGATTGTTTGGCTGAAAGTTGAGCCACTTGGTGAGTTGTTTCAGTCCTGAAGTGTGACTTAAGGCCACGGCCTTGGGCTCCTCTAGTCTCTGGGAAACCCATTTTCTTAACATGAGCGTGCACTATGGGAGAATAAGAAATCTGAAGGCAGGAGAATACAGGCACTTCTTGCCTGGGGTTGGCAGCCTTCTACTCCTCCCCTCCCCCAGACTCCCGAGAGGGGTCTCTATTCTGATGACTCAGTGCCTGCCATTAGAGGGACAAGGGTGGAAAAGTTAGAAAGGCCTCAGGGAAGTTGACACTGAAGAGCTTTTGAAGCATCCAGACCCACCTGCTCCCTCTTGTGACAAAGGGGCCACATTGCAAAGGGAAGGGAGGGAATCTAGTTCCAATGTTATAACCTGGGATGAGATCCAAGGGGCTGACTTCAGGGCCCCTGCTTCTGTATTTAATGGACCCAGAAAGGGATCCCCGCCACCCAGCAGTGTCTGGTAGCCCTATCCTCACCCAGGTGGAAGTGGGGTGATGGGAAGGGTGGGCAATCGTGCCCCCTCACCCCCAGACCAGTTTGTACCTCTCATGGTGGGGAGTTCAAACGGGAAGGTTGGCAGTTAGGTCAGAGTGGGCAGCCCCCTCCTACCCCCACAACTGGACATCAAGAAGCACAAGTTGAGTGGGGTTCTGGGATGAACTTGGGCTGCTGAGCAGAGAAATGAGTATCCCAGTGAAAGCTTGTCCCTCTCTAGCTATGGGAGACTTGAGAGGCTGGTTATTTCTACAACATTAACTCTGCAATGGAGTCCTGGTGTGGTGCTGTAGGTTAATGCGCTGGATTGCAAGGTCCGTTTCAACCACAACGTTGGAGGTTCAAACTCACTAGCTGCTCCTTGGAAACCCTACAGTTGTTATCAGTCAGAACGGACTCAAAAGAAGGCACTTAACGACAAGTCTGCAATGGGACCATGGCCCCCCTCTCCTCTGAGCAAGGCCCAGCAGGGAGAACTGCACAGCACACACACAGAACAGAAGGTGACCTCAGCCCCTCCTCATCATTATTCTAACTCTGGCCACTGAGGACAGTCACTATTATCTGAGTTACTCAAGAGTCAGTCAGGGCAACTCAGACACTGGCTACCTAAAATGAGGGGTGATAAAGGCATAAAGTGACTGGCTTACAAGTTTTCAAGAGGGAGTTTAGCTTAAGTGTGTGGAGGAAGGTTGTGTGGAGGAAGGTTGAGACCCCACTGAATAGTTTCCATCTTTTCTAGATGGATCTGGTGAAAAGAGATGGGGATAAGAGTCTTGATTCAATAGTGAGTAATTATTAACATGACTAATTACGACTGTCCCAACTGTAAAGGTAGAAAGTTTTGTAACAAAAATGGGGGACCCTAAGACCATCAAGGGAGGAGAGCACAAGCAGAATGTGGGACCCTATCCAGAGAAGCAAGCCACACCAGAGACAGACGCAGAGATGAGGGCATGGAGACAGAGAGCAGCTGAGGACTCTGGACGCATGGAAAGAGGGTATGGGTGCTGGCGGCCAGGAGGCAGTCTTGCAGAATGTGCCCTTTGGTTGTTTAAGTGTTCCTGAGTGTTTCTGTGTACATCTCCGCTACCCCCTGCCCCCAAAAAATAAAACAGAGGTAATGGAGGCAAATACTGTTGAATGATGATGCACAGAGGAGATTGTAATCATTGCAATGAAACAATGGTATAAAGCCGATGTTCTTCCATGTAAACTATCACTCAGTTCACAGTAAAAACTTTAGCCCAAGCTTTCTACCTTCTGGAACCTGCAGTCTAGCTAGCTCCTGCTGCATTACCCTCCAGAATGGGAACTGATGGGAGGGACCACAAGTCCTGTCAGGGTACACGGTGGCATTTCTTCAGGTCCTGTAGGATAAGCCCCAGATGCCTCAGAAACTCTACACCGGGCCAAGATGAATCTGAACCAACTCAAAGGCACTTAACAGCAGCAGCCACAAAACGTCAAGCAGGAGGGTCGCTCCTGTCAGACACAGGTTCTAATGTGAAAAAAAAAAAAAAAAATCCAAAACCCAAACGATTTTATTTCTATTCTCCTTCCTTTTGAAAGAACGAAGTAAAGTGTAGAAAACATGTAAAACGTGAACGGTTACAATTCGGGAGTAAATGAAGGGCTGACAACGGCTTAACTGCTCCTCCTGTGGGCTGGGCCTAGTGATGGGGGGGGCTGTGAGAGGACAACACCCTAACCCCGCTCAGCCCCAAGGGAGGTGCCTCTCTAGGGGGGAGCCCAGGAGCTGGCATTCGTAAACAAGGCCTCCAGTAGACCTCTGTTCACAGAGTCTCCCCTGAGAGCCCTGGGGGCTGGCTAACATTTCCTGTCTTCCCAAGCCCACTAATCCTAAATGAAAACTTCAAGACTAGTGCAGCAGATGGCACCTGTTGTTTTCTGGGACTGTGGAGAGCCATTCCACCAGGCCGGGTTTTTTCCTCTCTAAAGGCACCTGTCTGAATTTGGAACTTTGGTTCCACAAGCGTTTCATCGGGCCTGGGCTGTATTCCCCACCTGAAGTCCCACTCCTTGCTATGTGACATCAAGTAGGGAATAGGTCCAAGGAGGACGGGTCAGGGACTCCTAAGCAACAGGGCGCCACACTGCTTCCTGGTAGGGATTGCTGCCTCGGTCCCTGAGGGCTGGCGGTCCCTGAGGGCTGGTGGAGCAGTGACAGCATCAGGTGCGGCAGGGAGGTGACAGAGGGTGCTTTGAGGTGAACTGTACTCAGGGGAACTGGCAGGTCTGGGGCTGGCACGCAGGTCCACAGCACTGGAATGGGGACAGTCAGTCCCCAGTCCCTTGCTCAGCAGCTGCTGGTGAGCGGAAGGCACAATCTCTGCGCTGGCAGGAAGTGGTGCAGATGGGTCCAGTGGCCTCATTTTCTCCATCCTGAGCTGCCTGTTTGGGGGATGGGGCAGGGGTATCTCTGGATGCGCTAGGGGTCTGTCGAGTCTTCGGCTCACTTGTGGCCGAGGCACTCCACTATCCCACTTCCCTTCATGCCATCAAAGAAGAAGAAGTTGTTGTGAGGAGGGTCCCGCTGAGACAGGGCCTGGGGAGAAAACGAGAGGTCAGCCAAGTGCTTTAATATAACAGGGATACAGAAATGGGGAAAGGAAAAAAAAAGGTTCTAAAAGCAGTCTAAGAGCACTGGTTCTCAGGCGGGGACACCTGGCTGTGTCTGAGTACAGCTTTGGCCATCCTACTCTATGCTCTCGGTCCCTTCTCAGCGGGCGTTCTGGGGCAGCTCAGCCAGCCTCCTGGAACCTGCTCTCCCTACGCAGACCAAGAATCACAGATGCACATTCCTGGAGCAGCAGTGACGTACACCAAGTATCTAAGATGGTGCCTCGCGCAGAGTAAGGCTGTTTGGCAAACGGCAGTATAATGATTTATGACTAGTCTACTGATACAGCTAACAATCCCTTTCAAGGGTGCATTCCCTGGGGACAGCAACTTACCTACCACTGGATGGCCCAGAACAACAGATGGGAAAGAGACCTTGTTCTGATGGGCCCAGAATCCCGGAAATGACATGCTGAGACGTGTGTAACTGCGTGTTTCTGGGGAAAGGGTTTCCTGAGGTCAACGGGTTTTCAAAGAGAGCAGAAATGTAACTAAGAGCCACCACTGAGAGAGGTCACTGCTGAGGCCCATGGCTGGACTGGGGCTGTGGCCCCATGGAGCACTATGCTATTGTTCATAAGGAAGAGGCTAGTTTACAAGCTCACAAACGTACCCTAAACACCCTGCACTCCTTGAACTGAACACCGGGCATGTTTTGTTTCCTCATCTGTAAAATGTGAACAATGACATCCACACGCCGAGTGATCTATCGGTGTGGCTGAGGACGATGTCTGAGTATCTACTATGCCGGGAGTTAAGGATGCTGCTATGTGGCACGTTTGAGAACGTGGCAGTCAGTGCATGGTGACTATAGCACAGGCTCAGTTGCTATATGCCTATTTGAATTAATTTACATTATAACCTACATAATTACATCCGTATTTAACAATCAGCATCAGCTGCATGGACACTGGAGATGAAGCACAAGACACTCCAGGCCAGGGGCAGAGAGGAAGAGGGCAGAACCAAGCTACAGGTTTATTTGGAGTCTGCTGAGATGGGCAGAGAGCAGGGTCAGACCCACAGTGCCCATACGTCACAGAAAATAGGAGGCTTCTGGAGAGGGGCAGAGGGCAGAATTCTGGGGAGGCCAGGATAGCCAGCTCTGCGGGTATGGATTCTCAGCTACCTCCTGGCTTTGGGGCCTTGGATCAAAGGCATGCTTCTCGGAGCTCCCATCCACAGCAGACCACCATGTGGTCCCTGCCTGCTAGATCTTGGTGGGAGTGAAATGCCATCAGGCTTGTCCTGTGCTTGGCACATGGTCAGTGCTCAGTCAAGAGTTGCTGCTGGTACTGGGGGTGCTGCATTCCTATAGCCCAGGTTACAGAGGACAGGCCTGGGAGGACCTGGATCCAGCTGTGGTGTCGGGAAGGCAGGAGAAGACTCCAGGGAACAGACGGCTACGTCTGCCCTCTGACTTCTCTGCTGTTCTCCTCCCTAGAGGTGCTCAGAGGCCCCTCAGGAGAGCAGGGAGAGGAGTGGGAGACAGTCAGCTGGCTGCAGGGTGGCCTGACGTTAACTCAGGGGGAATGGCATGGACAAGAGATCAGGGCACGGGGTGAACACGGGGCGAAAGGTAAAGTGTTTCCCAAACATGAGGAGGGCAGGGGGAGATTCCAAACACACCCAGCAACCAAGAATGCAGAGTCGGCGGGCTGTCTGGGATAAACAGAAACAAGATGCGGGCAGCAGCTGTCCCAGCAGCAGGAAGGAGGGGCCGTGTGAGGGGCGCGGGTGTGGATGCAGAGGCCACTGCCAACCATGGGGCCGGAGCACCTGTCTCGACCCCCTACCTCCATCCCACATGGACAATCCAGGGGGTGGCTCTCAGTGTGTGTGTGCACGCGTGCGCGCATCCACACACAGCTGAAGGTGAGGGTTTGGGGCCAGTGGCCGGCGTAGGAGTCACTGAGGGCACCACCTGAGACAGGGCCACAGAACTCCACTCCTGGCTCTGCCACTCACCAGTGGGGGCAGCCAGCTCCTACCCCCTCAACTAGGGGCCCCACAGCTCCACCTCATGATATGAGCTCATCCAGGTGAACAACACGTCTGCTACCTGGTGGGCTTTCTCCAAATGTCATTGGTTACGACTGCCGCTCTCATCATAGACTACGAAACCCACAGGTGCTCAGGCCCCCCTGTGGCTTATGAACCAGCAGCCTCAGCCAGCGCTCTGGGAGCCATTCTTGGAGCGGCCTCATGGCCACCAGGATGCAGTGGAGGAGGAACAGCAGGAAGGAGAGAACAGAGCAGGGTCTCGGTTTGCCCACCAACAAAGTTACACTGTGGTGGGTCAGCTCTCCTCTGCTCTATGTGGATCTTTACCTTCACAATCTCCTGCGCCAAGATCCCGCCAACTACGGCACACACAGGGGCCATCTCGGAGAAGCAGTACCTGAAAGAGAAGGGGAGTGAGAAGGTACCTAGAGGACAGGAGAGGCCCTGAGTGCAAACATCTTCTGCCCCCAGGAGTCACTCCACAGAGTGACATGATGCTGGCATCCAGCTGTGGAAATGAAATCGGATCTAGGGCTGAGAGAGTAGTTGGAAAGAACTTTGAACTCTGGGAAACAGGAATTGTTTCACGATATTTTCTTTTTTGTTTTTCAGTGTAAGGGAAGACTATATCTGTGCTTCCTAAAAATAAGCTCCTCCAAATATCAGATGTTTCAATGGCCTGGTCACATTCTCTCCATTCTCTTCTCACCCAGCCCGGGCGGTGGGCTCTCCATGTTCCTCTCAGACAAATGGCAGGGGGCAGGCCTGTATTGACATGCAAGCAGCCTGGAAAATGGGGGCCTGAAATGAAAGCATGGGGACAGAAAAGGCTTGGTGACCCACATAGAAAGCAGCTCTTCTAGGCCAGACCACAGCCCTTGGAGGGCAAACTTTAGCAGGTCCTGTCACCTGCTGCTCCCCCATCACCTCCGAGTAGACACATTCCTCCACCACTTCCCACCCCTGGCTGCAAAGGTACAAAGCTGGACAGAGCAGCCAGAAGAAAGGCTTTCCCGAGCAGCCTCGCACAGGCTTTCAGAGTGCACTCTGTAGTTACACAGGTACTTACACAGGTATCATTTTACTGATGAATACAGTAAAGCATGCGATGGCCTGAAGTGCTGTTGAGTTGGTTCCTACTTATAGTGATCCTGTATAGGGTTTCTGAGGAATTACTGGTGAGCTTGAACCACTGAACCGCCGACTTTGCAGTTCAGCGCATTAACCCACAGTGCTACAGCAGGACTCCAATTACCACTAATAGCAAGTACTAAAAAAAAGGGGTAGGACTGGACCCTGTGCCAAGATCAGAAAGCTTGCAAGACTTGGAAAACCATAGTAGTCCCGTCAAGTTCCTGCTCTTTTGGGTTTCTTTACTGGAAGGGTGGTCCTTGATTTACAATTCTACTCTGTTGGATACCACTTGATTTTGCTTTATTTAGTTTTCATAATTATTGCCTTTTATTCTCAGTATCTTCATAAATCTGATCTACATTTGTCTTTTTTTTTTTTTTTGTCTACATTTGTCTTTGAGGTTTGGAAAATTATACACAAACTTATAGCTTCAACACTGGCATTTCCTGCTTCTCCAGGAACACCATTACGTAGGCCAAAAAAGAAGATCATAAGCGTGGTCCACTGTAACTTGAAAGCGTGTAAGTTAGGGACTACTTGAAGTATTAAGTCATCATTCTCTCTGTTTCGCAACTTATCGATATTTATGCTGTTCAATACAACAACCACACATTAGCATAGGTGTTCAGATAATACTTTGAGACAAATGCCTAAATCCAGAATTGTTGGGTTTTGATACTAATTGCCAAAAGGTCCTCCAGAAAGGCTGTTTCCATTTCAGTTCCCTCACTCTGACAAGAGCATCGCATCTACTCTGGTTAAACCACAGAGGCAATGTTTCCTCCTGCTGCTTAGAAAAGTCTGCTACAGAACTCTACCAAAGAAACACTAATCACTCAAAATCCTACTGGTCATAAGACTAAATGTGGGATTGTTCCTTTAAATCAAAAACAAAACAAAAACCCCCCACCTCTATTCATACCTACACAATTTAAATATTCTGCTTTTTTTTTCTCTTAAAAGTTTATCACCTCAGCAAAATATTAGCAAAGTGAATAAGGACCATATAAAAAGGATTACCTATCTCTGAGATAATCTTTAAAACTTAAAACCAAAAATGTCCTCTTAAGTCTTGTTAACACCAAACATAGTGTAGTTTAATTAGTAAACAAACATTGTGCTCTTCTAAGATCTAACTATATGGAGTCCTGGTGTGGCGCTGTAGTCTAATGTGCCAGAATGCAAAGTCATTTGAACTGCAAGGTCGGTGGTTCAAGCTCACCAGCTGCTCCTTGGAAACCCTATGCAGGGTAGCTATGGGTCGGAATCGACTCAATGGCACTTAACAACAACAACATATGGAGTCAAGTTGACAACAGCAATTCACAAGATACACAAGAACTTAGGGGGCAGTGAATTTCAGGTAGTGAAAGAGGAGCACCTTGGAAAAGGAGGAGGATGTGAGACCGGCCGCACAACTTGAAGAATGCAAGCGAGGCCAATGAACTGCACATAGATAGACTATTGAGCTGGTGTCTGTTTTGCTGTGTACATCTGAAGGGGGTGTTATATGCTATGACTGAATGGGCTTTATGCCAGGAATACAAGGTGGGTTTAACAAATGAAAATCCCAGGGTTTTAACTTGGTTCTTCCCAGTTCAGTCACGGCTGACAAAGTGAAACAGGAACCAACTCAAATTAGTGTACCAAAAATCTGGACCAAGAAAAATCATGGATTGATGCTCATTAGAAACCTGATATTCCTCTTAGAAAAAAAGGCAGCATGCTTGCTGCATAGCAACCAAATCTCTTGACCAGCAGAGTTGGAAACAGTGCTCCACTCAAAGACAGTGGCCACCAGTGCCCACAGTCCTGGCAATAACCCAATCTCCTGCATCAAGTGCCTGAAAGGATTCACTATATACCTTTTCCAAGTTCCCCATTCCAGGGCTTTGACCTGTAATTTTTCCCATTCTAATAATCACTCCAGTATACCCACATCTTACAAAATCAGATCTATTCTGATTTCACTATGCTGACCATAAGTTTCATGTTTGAACTGGTTCACTATGTCTGAATTGGTTCAAAGCTCTAGAAAGTTCATCAGCCCGGTACCATAAAGGGCAGTAGCTGTATGATCATCTTAAGCAATACAGAAAAGAAAGGAAAAAAAAAAAAACCCAATTAGACAAAATCACACTAACACTCAACAAACTAGGAAGAGAAAGAAATGACCTCCACTTGATTAAGGGCATCTGCAAAAACCTCACTGCTAACATCACACTTGATCGAACCCCAGTAGCAGAGTCTTAATGCTTGGTAGCTAACTGAAAAGTTCGCATTTTGACCCACCAACCACTCTGCAGGAGAAAAATGAGGCAATCTGCTTCTTGCAAACCCAATGGGTTTCTGTCCTAAAGTGTTGCTATGATGCAATGGCAACAGGCTTAGTTTTTTGGTTAACAACATAACGGTGAAAGACCAAATGTTTCCCCTCTAAGATCAGGAACAAGAGCAGATGTCAGCTCTCACCTTTTCTATTCAACACTATATTGGGAGTTTGAGCCAGGGCAATTAAGGCAGGAAAAAGAAAAAAGACATCTCGATTAGCAAGGAAGATGCAATACTATCTCTATTCAAGGATGACATATCTTGTACATAGAAAATAAACCCACAAAAAAACCCTACTAAAATTACTAAATAAATTCAGCAAGGTTATAGGACACAAGATAAATATACAAAGCCTAATTGTGCTTCTACACAGCAATGAACATTGCAAAATGAAATTAAAGCAGAGTATTATTATTCAGAAAAATTTAACAAAAAAGTGAAAGAATTGTACATGGAAACTACGAAACATTGTAGAAAGAAATGAAGAAAAGATCTAAACAAACACACATCCTATGTTCATGGATCAAAAGATTTAATACTAATATGTGAGTACGCCTCAAATTGATCTACGTATTCAATCCAAGTTCCTATCAAAATTGTAGCTGCCTTTTTTGCAGAAATTGACAACTTGATCCTCAAGCTCATATGGGAATGCAAGGGACCCAGAGAGGGAAAAAAACCTTGAAAAGAACAGTAAAGTAAGAGAATTCACACTTCCTGATGTATCCTAACTGACCACAAAGTTACAGCCAGCAAGACGACAGTGTGATAGGAACCTAAGGATAGAATCAAAGGAACACAACTGAGAGTTTAGAAAGAAAACATCAAACCCACTGCCATCAAGGCAAGCCCAACTCACTGTGGAGGGTTTCCAAGGTTGGAAATCTTTCCAAGAGCAGAAAGCCTCATTTTTCTCCAGAGGAGCGGCTGGTGGATTTGAACTGCTGATATTACAGTTAGCAGTCCAGTGTTTGTCTTGCAGCACCCACTACGATCAAATGATTTTCAGTAAGAGAGCCACGGGAAAAGCATCGTCTTTTTAAAAAGTGGTGCTTGGCCAGATGGATTTCCAGAGGCAAATCCTAGCACACAGTGAAACCTGTGAGAGCTGAAATTTGGCAGAACTGTCTTGTTTTTCCAGGTCTTGCAAATTGTCTGTCTTTGCAATCCTACCGCTTTCCTATCACTTGTTTTAGTGGAAAAGATTTGAATTTTCCTTCTCTGACAGGTTCAAGTTTTTACGTTTTACTATATGAAAATGTACTAAAAATGGACCAAAGCCTTAAATGTTATAGATACAACTATACAATTCCTAGACGTATCACTGTAAGTCTTAGTACCCTTGGATTAGGCAATAATTTCTTAGCTATGACATCGAAAGTACGTGTGACAAAAGGAAAAATAGACAAATTGAGCTTTATCGCAATTTTAAAAGTTTATACTTCAAAGATACCATTAAGTAAGTAAAAAGAAGACCCACAGAATGGGAGAAGCATTTACAAATGACATTATTTCATATGTGACTTTCTGGAGTATAGGTCTCTTGGTAGCATTTGACGACTAACTTTGAGACTGGTGTTTTGAGCCCACCCAGCAACACCTCGATGGCTTCTGTAAAGATTAGAGCCAAGGAAACCCTCCAGAGGCTGTCCTACCAGTCTAACAAAGTGGGCTACCATGAACTGGAATTGATTGGACAGAAACAGGTATCCACAATATATAAAGAAATCTTGCAATTAAGGATAGGCAAGGGATCTGAACAGATATTTCTCCAGAGAAGCTATACAGACACAGTTAATAAACACATGAAAAGATGTTCAACACCACTGTTGTTTGTTGTTAGATGTCATTGAATAGGTTCCAATTCATTGTGACTTTATGCACAACAGAACAAAACACTGCCTGCTCCTGTGCCAACTTCACAACTGTTGCTACACTTGAGCCCACTGCGCCAATCATCTCATTGGGGGTCTTATTCTTTTGCTCTGACCCTCCACTTTACCAAGCATGATGTCCTTCTTCTTCAGGGACTAGTCCCTCCTGAGAATGTCTTAAGTATGAGAGAAGAAGTCTGGGACATCTCAGCATCCAAGGAGCATTCTGGTTGTACTTCTTCCAACACGTTGTTAAGTGCCAATGAGTCAGTTCCAACTCATAGCAACTTAATACAGGGTTTCTGTGACCATAAATCTTTTGCACTCAGAGCTGCTGGTGGACTTGAACCACCGATGTGTGGTTAGCAGTCCAGACTTTACTCCATAGCTCCACCAGGGCTCCTTATCATTATTGTTGTGATTTGTGTTAAGTGTTTTCAAGTCAATTCGGACTCAGAGCGACCCTGTACAGTTTCCAATGAACAGCTGGTTGGGTTGAACCTACGAGCTTGTGGTTCACAGTCCAGTGCGCATTCTACAGCATGACACCAGGAGTATAGCCATACAATGAGGAAAATGCAAATCAAAACCATAATGAGATACCACTTAGCACCCACTAAGGCTAAAATGAAAAAGACAGCAAATAACTGTTGGTAAGGATGCAGGAAAATGAGAACCCTCAGACATTGCTGGAAGAATGTGAAGAAGGCAGGAAAAGAGTTGGGCAATTTCTCAAAATGTTCAACACCAAGTTGCCACACGACCCAGCAATCCCAGAAACACAAACTCAAGAGAAATGAAAACTTTTCACACAAAAACACATTAGCCTGGGGACTTCAGAACCAGAGAGGAAGAGGGGCTCTGTGCTGATGACCAGGGGGTAGGCTTGTAGGATATACCCTTGGATTGGTTGATGATGCATGGAGGGGATTGTAACCATGGCAATCAAAGGATATATGACAGGATGAATGTGAAACTAATGTTCTCCCATGTAAATGATCACATAATTCACACACACACACACACACACACACACACACAAAAGTATGACTAAATTCTAAAAAAAAAACAAAAACCCCAACACATTAGCATTTTCAAAGGCTTTAGTTATTTATGATTGCCAAGAATTGAAAACAACTCAAATGTCCTTCATCTGGTGAAGAGAGCAACTCTGGTATAGCCACGCAATAGACTGTTGTTGGGAAGTGCTGTTAAGTTGGTTCGACTCATAGCGAACCTGTATAGGGTTTCTGAGGAACGGCCAGGGAGTTTGAACTGCCAACCCTGCAGTCACATGCTTATTCTAGAGTGCCACATCAGAACTCCAGTAGACCATCACTCAGGGAAAAACCGGAGGAACTGACTGAGTCATACAACAATATGAATGAACCTCAAATACTAAGTAAGGAAGCCAGACTGGCAAGGCTCTACCCTACACGGAATGGCTCCTCCTTTATGGCATTACAGAACAGGGAGAACTCCAGGGACAGAGATCAGGTCTTCAGCTGGGAGTGGGGAGGGACTGATGGGACAATAAGAGGCACCACAGGAGAACAAACAAGATGGCGGACTGAGTAGACGTACAGTGAGGAGCTCCGTCAGCAATAACACAGAATACAGGACCAAGCAGGCTCAGCGGATGGTGCCAGAACTCTGAACCATGAATAAAGGAATATTTAGAAGGTTGGAAGGCTTATAGCTAGGGGAATTCGTAGCAGAAACAAGAAATCTATTGCTTTCTAATTCAAGACGCTCAGCTGCTGAGCCACCATCTTGCGCGAGACCAAGCAGGGGGGGGAAGTCTCAGAGCAGCCACGGATGCCTGACAGAACCTTAGAAAAAAAGGAGTGGACGTTCTTTTTTCTTCCTATCTGTTCATAGGTCTCTAGCTGTCTACGCACCTCCATTCTGCTGACAAAACGGGATGCCTGAGATAGTGCACACCCCATCCCCACCCCCGGAGGGTTCTACTATGCATGTGCACACATACCCTCGAAATGTAAAGTGAAAGTTTCCACTTAAAACCAAACAGCAGTGCAAAACAGCCACAGCTGGCCCTGAACTGTTTATAACTAGAAAAAAAGTCTGATCAGGGGTTGTGGAGTGGGACAGGCAGACTAAAAAGGAAATACGCTGAAAATTAAATCCTGAGTTACGTCACAACGACCAACAGTGACATCTTGAAATTTCTAAGGAAGAAGAGTGAAAAGGGAAGCCCATCTACTGATCACATCTACCTAGAGACAATCAGAAAGCATAAAAAATACCAGCATACACACCCATCTAAGTATTAAGGCCACAGATAACTCCTAAATATGTCCCAGAAACAGAACAGATGACCATATCAGCACACAAGCTCAGAAATGATATAAAGTAACTGAGGCAAATGAGCTGGAAGTAGACATACACTCCATACTGCAAGATGGGCAGGCTTTGGAAATGCCTGAGAAGGAATTCAGAAAAATGATTATAAAATGTATCAAAACACTATACAATGGAGTTCAGAAAAATAAGGAAGACATCAGGAAAGCACTACAAGAACAATCAAATAAAATAGATACAATATTGGAAACAATTCAAAACCTACAGAAAGAGGTCCAAACGATTAATAATAGAACAGCAGAAATGGACAATACATTGAAAGGGCAAAGGAGTAGAATTGAAGAGATAGAAGCCAGAACTAGTGAGCCAGAAGATAAATCTCTCAACACTACTAAGATAGAAGAGCAAACACAAAAAACAATAAAAAATCTGAAGAAGTAGACGTCTAAGATTCATGTTGGACAACATGAAGAGGAATAACTTAAGAATTATCGGCATTCTGGAACAGGAAGAATCACACAAGCCCACAGAGGAGATAGGTGAAGAGCTTCTGGAAGAAAATTTCCCTAACATCCTGAAAATTGAAAAGGTAAGTATTCAAGAAGCTCAACGAATCCTAGAAAGGATAGACCCTAAAAGACAATCACCAAGACATATTAATAATCAAGCTCTCTAAAATCAAAGATAAGGACAGAATCCTGAAAGCAGGGAAAAGAGAAGTGTAACATACAAAGGCAAGCAAATCAGATTAAGCTCACATCTCTCAACAGAAACCATGCAGGCAAGAAGGCAATAGGGAGACATATATAAAACCCTGAAAGATTAAAAAACAAAAAACAAACAAACAAACAAAAAAAACCTGCCAACCAAGTATCCTCTACCCAGCAAAGCTGTCAATCAAATACGAAGGTATAATCAAAACATGCCAGGATAAACAAGAAGCTAAGGGATTTTACCAAAGCCAAGCCTGCAATGAAAACATCCTAAAGGAAGTTCTGTGGACTGAGAACCACCAAAAACAGACAACAACCAGAGAATGACATACGTGGCAGCACATCCCAGAACTCAATTGATAAATGGAAGAGTCAAGAACAGAATAAAATGATAAGAACAGAGGATCTGGGAGGTCAGTATAATGATCAAAACAATTACAATGTGAAAGAAGATAAACACAGAGGAACAGAGATCCAGGTGGTAAGAAGGTCAGGTAGACTACAGGACAAAACAGACTGTCTTAAATGGAGGGAAGAGTTAATGGAATATAAGGTAACCACAACAGTGGGGTTGGGGTTGGGGGTTTAGTTCAAGTGTTGGGGAGGGCAATACAAGAAGGGAGAGGAGGTGGAAGAACAAGATAGATAGGGAACATTGAGACAGGTTTGCATGGCCTAAGTGGGACAGAGGTAAATAGTGATGCATACTCAACCTTGTAATAACAGGGCTCTGGGATACAGGGATCTAGGCATAGTTTGAAGAGGGAAAATAATGCTTGACTGTCTTATGAATTTCCCTTCCCTACTACTGTAAAACAGACACTTGAGTGGGATAAAAAGGAATGCTGGGAAACATGATTACAGAAAATCTATAAGCTCGTCTTCAGCCTATAACTGACTGGAATACCTAAAAGGGGTTCTAGCACTTGACTAGCGAAATAGGCCTCTTGCAAAGCCTTTGCAGAGTATATAAGAACTTAGGTGGAATCCTGAGTCCCATCCAGAACCTTATAAGGTGGGACATTCCCAATAGCAAGGACAAGCAGACCAGCCTGGAACAGCTAGAGCAATAGAAGGTATCATCTTCAAAGAAAGATCATCAGGAAAAACCCAAAATAAAAATGTCAGCATGACTGGATACTACAAGAATAAGCAAGCTGTTAGCCAGGAAGCCATCAAGGCAAGCAATCAAGTTCCTTCAGGACAAACTCCCCTCTAAGACTAAAACTCAAAGGGAACACACATGTAAGCTTGCTGGTGATCACATTGGTCTGCTGGTGAGTAGAAGAGGGGGAAAGTAAGCAATGAAGAAATGGGCTGAATTCAACCACAGTCCATTGACTTCCTATTGACCTGGAGATGAGAGAGAGAAGAGGAAGGGCTGGTTGGTCCAAAGTGTGGTGAGACCTGGGGACACTTGAGCCCATGGACAAGGACATAGCCACAGAGGGCTAGAGCTGAGAGTGAAACATCCAGCTGATATGAAGTGAGGGGAGATACCTCGCACAAGAACACCCGAACTTGCAAAGAGTACCCATTTGACCTAGCCTTAATAATTTGATAATCAGAGCTCGACTAGAAGATTACAAAAAAAAAAAAAAAAAGTTTGATAAAGGAAACAAGGATAAATTGCTACAATTCGATGAACTCTAACTACCAACAGAGAGGGAAGGAGTCTTCACATCAAGTATCAATGCCATGCCCTCTGTACACAGGGTAGACAGGGATGGGCAACTTATAGACACTGGCTACCTAAAATGAGGGGGTGATAAAGGCCCTAAGTGACTAGCTTACAAGGTTACAAGAGGGTGTTTAGTTTAAGAATATGGGAGGGAAGAAAGAGTCCCCAATGAATAGTTTTCATCTTGTCTAGATGGGTCTGGTGACAAGAGATGGGGATATGATTCGTATGATTCAATAGAGAATAATTGTTACCATGACTAATTGCGACTGTCACAATTGTAAAGGCAGAAATTTTTGTAACAAAAACAGGGATGATCAGAACTCAACCAGGAGAAGAAAGAAGAGGGGAAAAAAGAGTGATCTGATACAATTTGATGAACTTAACTTACACCTATGGATGCAGTTACCCAAAAGAGGGAACAAATGCTTACAGCAAGAAACATTCCACCACCCGCCTCCACACACAGAGTAGACAGAGATGGGCACCTTGGACATTGGATACCCAAATGGGGGGTGGGGTGGGGTGGAGGACTACATAGGCAATAAGTGACTGGCTTACAAGCTTTCAAGAGGGAACCTAGAGCTAGGGGGCATGGAGGAAGGCAGAATCTCCAGTCTAGGCGGAGCTGATGAAATGAAATGCAGAAGGGTCACTTGTGATACAGTGGTGAATGACTGTTATCAGGACTGATTGTGAGGGTTATAAATATAAAGGTAGACATTTTGTAGCAAGGAAGGAGAAGAGCCGAGAGTGGGACCATACCCAGAGAAGCATCGAGGCCTGAGATAGAGGCAGAGACGATGACATGGAGTGATGAAGCGGCTGGGGACTTTGGATCCAGAGAGGGAGAGGGACTGTGTGCTGAAGAATGGGGGGGGGAGTGTAGGGGGCAGGTTTATAGGGTATACCCTTTGGTCGGTTGATGATGCATGGAGGGGATTGGAACCATGGCAATGAAACGATATACGGTGGAATGAATGTAAAACTAAAGTTCTCTCATGTAAACTATCATATAATTCACAATAAAACGTGAAGAAAAAAAAAAAAGCTGAAGTGAATGGAGAGAAATACTGTTAACTGATGGTACATGGAGGGGATTATAATCATTGTAATGAAACAAGGTGTTTGATTTGTTGAATGTAAAACTGATGATCTGCCCTGTAAATTTTCACTCAATCCACAATTAAATCCTTTAAATAAATAAATAAATAAAGAGTATGGACAAATTAAAAAAAAAAAAGAATAAGAGTCACCATAAGGGAATTTTCAGGAGTGATGTAAGTGTTAGAGGCCTAGACTGTGGTGATGGTTATACAATTCCATGCCTTTATCAAAATTCACAGAACTAAAAACAACAATAAACAATCTCAAAGACAGTATCAAAAAACCCCAACAAACACAACTACACAGCCAAAAAGAAGAAATTTTACTGTGTAGAGAGATCATCAGTCCTTGGAGAAGGACCTCATGCTTGGTAAAGTGGAAGGTCAGTGAAAAAGCAGAAGGCCCCCTCCCTGAATGAGATGGACTGACACAGTTGCAGCAGCAATGGGCTCAAACATCCCAATCCCAATGGTATGAGGATGGTGCAGGGACAGCAAATGCTTTGTTCTGGTGCACACAGTGTGTTAGGAGTTCAAGCCGACTAAACAGCACCTACTGATAAACAGTAACAGATTTTAAAAATACCACAAGGAAACAAGAATGAATTTCACTGTACGTCAATTTCTTTAAAAAAAGAAAAAAAAAAAACAAAAAAAACACACACACACACATACACACACACACAAAAAAAGAGAAAATAAACACCACAAGAAATTACACAAATCCAGAATGTGAGATATTCTACAAAACAGCTAGTCTAGACTCTTCAAAAAACAAAAAATACAAAACTATTCTAGATCAGGGGTTAGAAAAACCTCTGTAAAGAACCAGACAGTAAATATTTGGGGCTTTGTGCACCCTATCGCAGTCTCTGTTGCAACTAATCAAACTCTGCATTACAGCTCAAAAGCACTCACATGTGGGCACTCCAATAAAACTTTTCTTGACAAAAATAGGAGGTGGGCTGTAATTTGCCAGTCCCTGTTCTAAATTACAAGTGTTTTGTTCGACTGTGCATGGGTGGACACTACGAGTCGGAGCTGACACAGGGCATCTAACAACAAGAATCAAGAGCAACGATGAACTTAGCTACATGTGAGAATCTCATGTCATTGTGCCCCCCACTCCTACCTTCATGACAAAAAGTACAACAGTCCCCATGCCTGAATCCACCTGCAGAGCATGCCGTGCTCACTCGTTTTCACTTGAACTTCCTGCAAACACTGTGTGGTCCGACAGAATTAGCTCTTCAAGCTTTTCCAAAATTTCTCTCTTAAATCTGCTTCCTAAAAAAGCAGCATTCTTTTTCAGTCACCCTTACTATCAAGGAGTACGGAATATTAAATAAAAATAACAACCAAGATATAAATAACATTTAGAATGAAAGTAAATAAATCAATCAATAGATTACAGGGTTAATATGAGTTGGAACAAACTTGACGGTAATTAACAACAACAACAGAAAAGATACAACACTAAATAAAATGAAATTGTCAGGGTTGTTTTTCTGGGCAGTTTCCATTTTCATCTTTGAGCTTGTTCTGTACTAACTGATTTTTCTATAACATTTATTTATTTAAAAAACATCAAGTTATAGTAAATGTATAATTTATGAACATTAATAAAGTACTTATAAACCAAAAATAGCTTAAATATCCAATAATATAAGGTGTCGTAAAATAAATGACCACGTACCTAGAACATCATGAAGTACAAGCCATGCTGTATCAAAACCCAACCCACTGCCAGAGGCAATTCTGACTCCTGGTGACCCTCCAAGACAGCAGGACTGCACCACAGAGTCTCTAATCTCTAAGGCTGTCATTTTTATGGAAGCTGACGGCCACATTTTCCCACTGAGCGGCTGGTGGGTTCAAACCACTGACCCTTCCAGTTAGCAGCCAAGCTCTTAATCACTGTGCCACCAGGGCTCCTTAAGAAAGGATATGTTGGTGGTGTTGTATAGGCTTTCTGAAGAGCAGCTGATGAGTCTGAACTGCCGATCTTGCTGTTCACAACAACCATGCGGACACGTGCTTATCCTACAATAACACACCAGGACTCCCAAGAAAGTATACGTTGTTGTTAAGTGCCGTCAAGTTGGTTCCAACGCAGAGACCCTGGATAGGGTTTCTGAGAAGCTGGTGAGCTTGAACCATAGACCTTGTGGTTCAAACCAACTTTGCATTCCAGCACATTAACCCACAGAGCCAGACCAGAACTCCAAGAAAGAATATACACAAACAGGTTCACACCATAATGAAAACAGAACACTATCACAAAGAGTAAGCATAGTAAGATCCCATTTCGATACTTGTAAATGAAAAGTTTGAGGCTAGATGCAAATGCTACTTCTGAATGGTGGGGTTCTGGGCAAGCCTTTCCTCCCCTTTTATTTACACTTTCTGGCAATAGGCACCTGGTACCTTCAAAACCAGAAAAGCATTAGAGTTCTTGGAAAAGTGAGTCCACCGAAGTCACACACAGGGTCGCACAAGTATATTCGGAAGATGATGGGAACAGAGGCTGGTGCACGAGCTCTCTCTGAGGAGGTGACAGGCAATCTGCAAGGGATGATGAGTTGCCCAGACAGACTTCAAGAGGCGGCTGAATGCCTCTTAGTTAAAGGGTGCTCAAGAGGGAGTGCTGGAGCGCATGGGGCGCATGGGGCCTCGACTCAGGGAAGCGGGACTCAGGGAAGCGGTGTCTGCAGAGAGCAGGGCTCCGAAGGCTGGACCTTCCTCTTCTGGGAAGCTGTCAGTCAGGTAGTTCTTCACACTAAGTGCCCAAATGAATCACTAGGCTGCACACTCACGGACTGGCGCCTGTGCCCAGCTCTGGGAAGATGTTGAGGCTGTGGACACATTGATGGCCAGGTAGGGCCTGTTGGAAATGAATCCCTGGGTGACCTAGCCCTGCAATGCTAGGAAATCCAGACAGCAGCACTTACTTCTCACTTGCTCTCCCCTTTCCAGAGCTAGCCTAAAGGGGAGCACATCCACAGTACCATGTGCCCTGCTCACACACTGCCAACTTCCCAAAGCACCTCCCCACTGCTGCCAACACTTTTTGCTCCTGGGTTCTGTGGGGGATGGTTCAAAGACTCCTGTTGGTCCTCATTAGCAGTGTCAGAGGTTCCCAAGAAGAAGTGAAGAAAGAAGGGACGAGGAAAAGAAGTGAGTGCAATCAACGGAATTGCTGGAAACAAACAAACCGAGTTTCCCAGCGACCAGCACACAGGGAGCTCTGCAGCAGGATCCTGGCCGGTCACTTAATAAGATCTTGGGCCAGTGATCGTATTTTTCTGAGTGCCTCAGTTTCTTCATTAGAAAACGGGAAAATTATTATACATACCTCAGGGGCTTACTGGGTCTGAGCATGTAACCTACAGAGACTCTTCGGTAAATGGTGCAATTATTAGCTCTATAACCATGAGTGAGTCACTTAGCTTCTCTGATCTGAGTTTCTTCATCTATAAATTGGATTGTTTGGAAGATTTTGGATACCATGTATACGAAGCAATGAGCTTGGTGGATGGTACATAATATTCACTCAATTACTTGTAGCTTTCACTATTACACTACTATCCAAAAGGTTATCAATGGCTAATTTCATTTTTTTTTGGCGGAGGGAAAATTATCAGGTCCTTCTTCCTGGACATTCTCAGTCTGGAAGTTTGGTCTCATTAGCATGTGAAAGCTGAACAATAAATGAGGAAGACAGAAGAAGAATGGATGCTTTTGAATGACAGTATTGGAACAAAAAATATTGAATATACCATGGACTGACAAAAGAATAGGTGACCTGGTAGCACAGTGGATTAAGCATTGAACTGCTAACCCAAAAGTTGGTGGTTCAAATCCACCAGCCGTTCCACAGGAAAAGATGAAGCGTCTGCTTCATAAACTCAAAAACTCTACAGGGCAGTTCTACTTTGTCCTATCCAGTCACTGTGAGTTGGAATTGACTCAAAGGCAGGTTGTTTTTTATAAAAAAGACAGAACAAGCAATCTTAGAAGAAGTACAGTCAGAAAGTTACTTAGAAGCAAGGATGGCAGGACTTTGGACAAGTCCCTGGAGAAGGACATCATGCTTGGTAAAGCCAAGGGTCAGCTCTTCCTCAGTGCAGTCTACAGAGCAGCTGCCATTTCCTACCAAGCATCATGGCTACACTGAGATTCCTGGTGAAGCCCAAGATGGTTAAAAAAAAAAAAAAAAAAAAAGACCAAGAAGTTCATGCGGCACCAAGCCAATTGTTAGGTCAAAATTAAGTGTGATGCAGAGGAGCAACGACAGGGTGCAGAGATTGATAAGCCAGCTCTTGATGCCTAACTCTGGCTATAGGGGCAACAAGAGGACAGGGCAGAAGCCGTCCAGCAGCTTTCCAAGTCCGTGGGGCACAATGTCCAGGATCTGGAAGTGCTGCTGCTGTGTGGCCACCTCCCAATGCTGGAAGTGTGTCGCCGTGTCTCCTCTCAGAACTGTGAAGCCATCATGGAAAGAACAGTCCACTGGCCATCAGTCACCAATCCCACGGACAGGTGGTGCAGAGAACATGAAGAGACAGCTTGTACAGAAGTTTTATTTGTACTAAATCAAACCATAAAAACTCAAAAAGAAAAAGTAGCGGGCCAACGAAAACAACCGCCAACAAAATAGACTAAGGCAACGTGGCTGCAATGGCCTCACACCTCACACCTCACACCTCACACCTCACACCTCTGAGGATGATCAGAACCAGGCAGTTTCATTCTGCTTCACACAAGGTTGCTATGAGTTGGAACTGACTGGACAGCACCTAACCACTACTTCGTTATTACGGCTACAACCTGGTGGCAGAGTGCAGCAGACTTTACAAAGTCTCCCAAAGGAAGGCTGGAGGGAGTAGAGAATCCCAGTGCTGCTCTAAAGGGGCCCAGGACCTGGTTCCCCCCTTGGACCTCTCTACCCAACACCTGAACTTGTCTGTGCATCAGAGCAAAAGACGGCTGGCCTGAGTGAGAACATCCCAGGCCCCATGCTGAGACATTGCTGGTGCTATAAACTGACGGATCACATAAGGAGGGCAACATGACCACCCCTGCCAAACAAAAACCACCTCCTTCAGGCGCAGCATCCCCTTTATCTAGTCACTAGCCTATGGACATGACAAACACAAGGTTACATATGCCAGCAGGATGTAACAGCAATGCCTGGGCATGACTGAGGTGGCAGGGACCAGGTTGTCAGCTACAGGTATGTCACATGCCAGAGTACACAGAGCTACCAGGAGAAGTGGGGAAGGTGGAGTAGCCTGAAAACCTCCCAAAGAGTATGGGAAGTAAAAGGAGGAAAGGGCAGAACACGAGGTAGATTTACATTGCTTGAAATTTAAAACCATGTGATTATAAAACACATATTTTAAAAAAACAGACCCTGTAGCTCTCTGTGGTTTTCATACATTGGCACACCAACGGACAGGCAAAAGCCTATGGGAGCTGGCCAACTGTGACAAAGAGCCTTCTTCTCAGGGGTTGGGTCTTCAAAAAGGATTTTCCCAAAACGGAATCAGATACGGAAACGGGTGTGTGTCTATACAGGCTAACCTGTGATTCATGTGGAGACCAACCTGACAAAGTCCTCGGGAAGCAGGTTAGGACTGACTCCCAGAGAGTCAAGCACATCATTTCGAATCTGGAGCAGCAACTCAGAATCTTCCCCACAGGTATCAGAACTGGGGTCTCTCCCTTTATCTGTGCGGAACTTCAGGAGCACTGGGAAGAGGAGAGAGAAGGCAGATTATATAGCATGTCTTTATACAATAACACTTGTAGATGCATTAGAAAGTGATATGCTAATTAAACTGTGGGACACTTACCATAAACAGAGAGGCAAGTAGCTAACCACCAGATGACTGCTAGGAGCTGTGAGCAGCTCACAGAGAATCCAACACCATCTGTGGGGCGGCCTCACGTACGGCTTCCTTGGGGAAGCAACTACGGATGGAGGGTTTGTGCAAGTTTGTGTGTGTGTACGTGTGAAAGTGTCTGTGTGAGTGTGTATATTTGAGTGCATGCGTGTTACTGTGTTTGTATATGTCAATTTGTGCATGTGAGTTGGGGGTGTACATCCAGCAGAGGGCAAAGGCACATCTCTGACCCAGAAGAGAGGTCAGGAGCGAAAGGCATGCATTCCAGGCAACAGATCAAAGGGCTGTTTCCGCCAGAAAGGCTAGCCAAGTGCTCACACTCATCAGATGGGTGGGTTACTATAAACAAAACCTCCCTTCATACAAGAACTGTTCTGACCTCAAAAATGGATCTTGCGTTTTGACTACGAACCAAAGGCAAGGTTCCACTGCTGGCTGGGAGTCAGCCCTACTGTGGAAGAGAAACCTAACCAGACTAGAACTCTGAGCACAGCAGACACAGGCAAGAGCAGGATCGGATTTGTCAACATACAAACATGTTACACCGATACTACACCTTTCCCCCGATGGTTATCGCCAAACAGGGGACAGTCTTAGGTCTGTCCCTTAGGCTAATGCTCCTACCAGATCACACAGGTGGAGGTTTACACACCAGAGCTGGCAGGGTGCTCTGGGACCAACACTTCATACCTTCCAGTTTGTCAAGTATTTCACTTAATCCCCAAGTATTTGCAGAGTGAGCACATGAATGTATTTATCAAATTATAATCTCTAGGTGTGGTGCTATATAATAAGCACTGGACCACAATGTGGTCTGCAACTGCAAGGTCAGTGGTTCAAACTCACCAGCCGTTCCTTGGAAACCTCATACAGGGTCGCTATGAGTCAGAATCAATGGCACTTAGCATCAGGACAAGGGATTTCTTCCCACAAACTAAGGTGGGATGGAAACCGAGGCGACTGTTGAGGTTCTTTTCAACAATTTTGGCCATTCCAGTGTAAAGACTCACTGTTTTAAACAGACTCACAGATCATTTTGGTGATGGGTAGCCACTCTACAACGAGCACAAATCAATTCGCTCAAGCAGTACTCCAGCACCTACTACGGCTCAGGTCGACCCAGGGACTAGAGGTACAATGCTGAGTGAGCAGGTGACGGCCCAGTGAGGGACAGATTAGGAGGACAGGGTACTGAGAAGCCAAGCAGGCAGACACTCAATGGATAAGAAAGTTATCCAAGTGGATCCCAACCCATAGAGGCTCAGCATGCATTTTTGCTTTCTATTGGAGATGATGCAGTGGTTGGAAGTTTGAAAGGTTAGCAGTTCAAACCCACCAGGTAACTGCGTGGAGGAAAGCTGTGGCCATCTGCTTTCACAGAGATCACAGTCTTGGAAATCCAGTGCAACAGTTCCTCTCTGTCCTGTAGGGCTGCTATGAGTCAGAATCAACTTGAGGGCAGTGGGTTGGATTTTGGTTTTTGATGTTTTCCTGAGTCAGCAAAAAAGAGGAAAGACTCCCAATGAGACGGACTGGCAGTGTCAGTAGCAATGGGCTTATTCTCACAGATGGTAAGAATGGTGCAGGACCAGGCAAATGTTTTGTTGTGTTATGCATAGAGTCGCTATGAGTTGGAACTGACTTGGCACCTTAACAACAACATGTTTTCCTGGTGTCAAGGTCTGAGATAGGGACCCTGCTCTTGATTTGGGGGTCAGCCTTCACTTGCTTGGTACAGGGTTCTGCACTTGGGAATTATGGTTTTTAAAAGACTCCCAAACACCTGTTTGGTAAACTATTTGTTTTCTGGACTTGTTACTCTTCTCTCTTTCAAGAACACAGTTCCTGGAGTCCTCGGTTCTACCTGACCAAATTAGCCGTCAACTCAGAGTCCATGTTGCAGATTGCTGTCATCCAAGCTTGAACTTCTGACTCTGCGCATGTGCTGTTGGAATTCCAATTTGCAGTAGATACATACACTCAAGTAAGCATTTGTGAGTCTAAACCCAACCAAGCCAGCCCACTGCTGTTGAGCCTATTTTGACTCATAGTGACCCTGCAAGACAGCTGAATGGCCCCATAAGGTTTCCAAGGGTGTCAACTTTATGGAAGCAGACTGCCTCAACTTACTCCTGAGTGGGTTTGAACTATCAACCTTGTGGTTAGCAGTCAAACCCTTTAATCACTTGGGGTCCTTCATTTAGGAGCTGTTGTTGTTGAGTGCCATTGAGTCGTTCTGACTCATAGTGTGACCCTGCACAGAGTTTCCAAGGAGTCGGGTAAGAAAACTGCTACTGTAGTATTTGGAGCACCTCCTTTCCAACAATGTTCTGTAAAACAAAGGTACGGAAACCGGCTAGTTCATCCGCATGGAGGATCCTGGGGTGAGCTACAGAGGACGCCAATTGCCCTTCTAGTCAGTCACTCCCCAGAGGACACAAGAGACCCCTGTTCACAAGAGTGTTTCCTGAACACAGGTTACTCGTGCCCACAGTCCAAGGTCCAGGCATGGCTCGGTGACCACCACGCAGAAACAAAGTAAGGCTGCTTGTCAGCCACCAGGTGGAGGCAGCAGCGACAAGAGCTCCACACTGGCTGCATCCAACACCATCCTCTACATTCTGGCTCTGGGGGAGACTGAGAGGAGACGGTGCTTGGTTAGCCCTCCCCATCAAACTTTCTATCCTCAGGTTGAAAAAGAGCTCCTTGAGCCAAGCCCAGTCCATTATGGATAATGGTGCTAACAGCAGACTATGCCCACTGACTGCCAAGTGGTGGCACCAGCACTCATTCTATCTTAGTTGGTGGGCAGGTACTCTGACTCTCAATTTTACAGATGAGGTTCAGAGTGAAGTTCAGAGTGGTTCAGGAAACTGTAGTAAATAGTGGAGCAAAGATGTAAACCCAGTTCTGGCTTCAGACCATACCAGCGCCACGAGAGCACCATGAGACCAAGTGGCCCAGCCGTGGGCTCCATCTACTTGACCACATTCGGTGTGTTGCACTTTCTAGATGGGCCCTCCCCACACTCTCATCTGTCCATTGACTTTAAGTTCCTCTTTCAGCACATGAAGGAAGTGGGGGCAGAGGCCATATCAAACCTGGCCAATCAAGATTCAGCGTAGGAGCAGCCTCACCTCAGAAAGCAAGACTGCACAACAAGACAGTGAACAGGTCACAAGCCCGCTATATCCTTGGGCCTTGCTGGCTCCTGGGGCAGGCTGCCTGGACAAGGGTCGGGCAGGCTGGCACCATCTAGATATCTCATCAACCACATCTGAAGTCCTCTCAGGGCCTCTGGGAAGGCAGCCAAGCTGGCCAGCCACTTCTTTGCAGTAAAGCAAACAAGTGCTATTTTCATTCTTTTTCTGAATGTCAGCACTCGAGTTCAGAGGTGGATAGGAGGGAAAAGCCCATGTTCTAGACAGGCCTCGGCCTCAGAACTGACCTGGGCCCCTGACGAGTTTGTGTTTATTAAATTCTTCTCTTTATTCCACCTCTTACCCCTCCCTGTTGACTCGGCAATTCTGAGGAACACCTCCCCAACAGTCAATGGGGCCATTCGACCCTTCTGTCTCGATCAAACACAGGGATGAAGCGCTGCGATGCCCAAAGACGACTCAGAACACAGTATCAAAACACAGCACAAAATTAAGAGTTCCAAACATGATTAACTTTTATCTGAACCTTTTCATGAACTCAGGCTGCTTAAGTCAAAGGATGGAGGAGGTTGGAAGGGAATATGACATTCATAGAAGGAGATGCAAGACTAGTCAAGGCCTCAGCCTTTGAAGAGGTGAAACCACACACGCTTTTCCTGCATTTAAAAGAAAAGCTGTGCTTGCTGTGTCCACGTGATTATATTCCTTTGAAAACAACACAACGAAATGATACACTAGGAGATGGAATTCACACCAGATTAATGCTGTGGCAGGGGTCTGGAAGCAGTATTATTTATTAATCACTGCATTTCTTTCAACAAATGTCTTTAAATCCTGGGATTATATTTAGTATAATCACTCAGGCCATTCGAAAGCAAACCTAGCTATTTTCTTAAAAAGAAAATGAAAATGGGTAAAAGAGGGGAAATAATGTGAAGATGCTTGGCTGTCTTTTGAATCTTGGTTTCCCTTGTATACCATTATAAAATAGACACTTGAGGGGAAGAAAAAGGAATAGCCAGAAATATCACCATAGAAAGCCTGTAAATCCACGTCTTCTGCCTATAACTGATTGGAATACTTAAAATGGGGCTACAACTTGCCCAGTGAAGGAGGCTTCCTGCAGAGCCTCTGCATTGCATAATACCATAGGTGGAATCTTGAACCCCATCCAGAATCCTTTGAGGTGGGAAATTTCCACTTGAAAGGATAAGCAGACCAGCCTGGAGTGGCTAGAAGAACAGAAGATACTTCTTGTAAGAAAGACTGACAAGAAAAATAAAAAACAGTAACTGCAGTCTGACCAACTGCTACAAGAACAAGCAAGTTCCTTGACCAGAAGGCATCGAGGCAAGTGGTTAGGTCCCCTCAGGGCAAACCCCATTCCAAGACTAAGACTCAAGGGGAATACACAAGCAGACATGCGCTCTGACTGGTGACCACGTTGGTCACCGATAAGGGGAAGTGATGGAAAAACAGCAATGAAGCTGTGAGCTAAGTTCTACCACGTTCAATAGACTCCTGTGAACCCGGGTGGAGACCTAGTCGGCCAGCAGTACGGCAAGACCTGGGGACTCCTGGGCCCAGAGTCAGTGACACAGCCACAGAGGACTAGAGTGGAGAGTGAAGCATCCAGCAGATAAGAAGTGAGGGGATATGCACAAGAACACCCACACTTGCAGATAATACCCACTTCACCTGGCTTCAATGACAGGATGATCAGAGCTCAACTAGAAGAAGAAAGAAGAGAAAAAAAAGAGAAATCTGATACAATTTGATGAACGTGACATACACCTATGGATGCAGTAGCTCAAAAGAGGGAACAAATCTTTACAGCGAGGATCATTTCCACCTAATCGATACACAGGATAGACAGGGATGGACTCTGGCTATCTAAAATGGGGGTGGGGAGGTGGGCTACAAAGGCAAGAAGTAACTGGCTTACAAGCTTTCAAGAGGGAGCTCAGATCCAGAGGGCATGGAGGACAGTAGAATCTCCACTAAGTAGTATCCAATCTGTCTGGGCAGGGCTGATGAAAGACGGGGATAGGTCTCTTGTGGTACAATAGTGAATAATTGCTATCAGGACTGACTGTGAGAGTTGGAAATGTAAAGGTAGACATTTTGTAGCAAAAGGAGGAGAGTGGTTGACTTTGCACTCCAGGAGCAGAGGTTCCTGGGACCATCATCAAGGGAGAAAAGAGGAGCATGGGACTCTACCCAAAGAAACAGTGACGCCAGAGATGGATGCAGAGACAATGGGGAGATGGGGCCGCTAGGGACTCTAGACCCAGAGAGGGAGACGGCTTGGGGTTATACCCTTTGGTTGGTTGATGATGCAAGGCGGGGATTGTAACCATGGCAAGGTTAATGATATACAATAGGAAAAGAAAATGAAGTCAGTGTTGCAAATGAGCCCTCACATAGCTGTAAATCCTCAGAACGGTCTAGGTTTGTCAAAGAAGAGCCACAGAAACACAATCTCTCACTTGCCTGATGAGGTCTGAGGTGTTCCTGAGATGGGCACCCTTGCCCCAGTCCCCCCAGACCTGCTAGCTCACTGATGGAAGACTCACTGTACCTAGGAGAGGACTGGAAATCTGCTCCACTCATGGGTTGTACAAACTTCCAGGAAAATCCAGAGTTACCTTCTTGGCCAATAGCCAGTTTTCTAAGGTCAAGTTCTGAGCTCTGGGCTTGGTGTTTTCTGAACATCTAATGCATACCTACTGAGCTACTTTCTGACAGGCCTTGTGCTGAGCTGTGAGAGGGCTGAGTGGCTACTCTGTTCTACCTGACCAAACCTCTACGTGAGGCAGGAGACCATGGTCTGAGAGGGTATGATGGGGTGGATAGATGGAGTGACCTCAGAAAGTAAACCAGGCTCTTACCATTGGGCAGAACCACCTGAGTCCTCACTGTCCCCAGTCCCCAGGATGTGTGACTCTGACCATGATCTGGGTCCTCAGCATGTACCAAGTGCCCCTTCTAGGCCCAGCCAAGTGTCTATACTGATGCGCTCAAGGGGTACAGCAACCAAGTGCAGGGCTCCAGTGTCCCATTGCCTGGGCTGGTACCCCTGGGCTTCTACTTACTGTGATGGTGACCAAATGATGCCAAGAGAGGCAGGAGCTATGTCCCACCTTTGCACTTCTCACCCATGGGCCATTCTGCACCCTTATCCTTCAGATGCAGTGACAGCTGTAGGGCTTTCACCTGGTTTTCTGCACTCTTGAGGACAGGCGTGGTACACTGGAGATCTCTGATTTCTTTCCCATCTAACATGTTTATAAGTACTTGGTAAGAGGCTTTGAGGGAGGAGAGCTCCTCACAAATCCAATGTACCAGGCCTCCTGCTGTACTACCCTGACCGAATGTGGCTCTCCAGATACTCAGGAGGAGGGCACTGCTCCAGCCCACACAACTCCCTTGGTTTACCTCACACACCCAGTTTTCTTCTGTAACCCAGCAACTGAAAGCACAAGTGTGCATGTGTGTGAGTGTGCAAGCATGGGTGCAGGTAGGTGTCCCACACGCAATTTTTGAGTACATGCTCTGCCCTCACTCTGGGCAAAGTGGCGCTGGGATCCTTTAGGTGACCCAGAGAGCCCAGGTCCTGCCTTTCCCATGAGGATCTCCCCATCAACACAGGGCATATTCATTAGTTCCTGTCTGTCATGGAAGCCACACAGAACTTAGATCTTTTTCTCCAGAAACGGCTCCCCTCAAGAGGCCTCCTCTGAAATGCCCCTTGCTGAGTTCCAAATACTGGCCACCCTTCCATTTCTCCAAGGAAACCTGGTCTATGACCTCAAAACATAGCAGCTCAAAAGAGGGAAATGAAGATGGCTTGTGTCATTTACATCTTGCTCTCGACGGCCAGATGAAAAGTTGTTGACGGGGAACTGGAAAGTCTGATTTCTCAGAAATGACCTCAAAACTAGATGCCGTTTTTGCCTATCAAATTAGAGACTGAGATTACTGAACACAGAACACAGATAAAGGGACAGGAGGGGGCACAGACACTCTCATAGCTGAGGGGAGTAAACACTGTTTACTCTGAGTAAATGCTGTGGAAATGCAGTAACAAGGAGCCTTAAAAAAGGCCATGCTCCCTTACCATTGTAATGAAGCTTTCACAAGCAAATCAAATGATGTACAATCATGTGTCACTTAAGCCTGGTCCTGTGTTCTCTTTGGGCATCTTCAACAAGTTTTGTGCCTTAGAAGTGATTGTCAATGTGCTGAGAGGATTCGTTTTTGTGTTGGTCCTTAAGCCACACCATTAGCAATTTCTCCATAGCTGGTAGAGGCCCTTCTAGAACTCTCGTCAGCCTTGTAGCTTTCAGTGGAGCTGACCCTTTAATAGCTTGGGGAACTTTTTCTTTGTTTTTGAGGATTGTTGTAATTCTTGAGTGCAATATGCCTAAATCACCAACAACAGCACTTACTGTTTTTCCACCTTCTTCATGCTGTTCTTAAGAACCTTCTGTTTCACTTCCAAATCAACACTTTTCCTTTGACTTTTGCTCCTGTTATCACCAATCCAAGTTTTGCTGTGTTTGGAAGCCATAATACACTTCACAGTAATATTTTCAAAAGAAAATTAGACACAGAAGTCACGCACGCTATTGTCATTCGTGAGATGCACGATGCCCAAGGGTGGAGGCTCCTGCTATATGAGTCGACGTATATACTGTTATACAGTAGTCTTTTTAGATAGTAAGTACAATACAGTACAGTACATACATAAGCTAGTAGCATAGACATTTAGTATAACTATCAAAACATGCATACATGCATATGGCTCATTTTGCATCTGGCAGAGCAATTACTTTGCATAGGAGACACGAGATCACATGTTGTACATGTGGTAAGTTGTTGCCTTCTGACCAGTATTTCTGAACTCTATTAGAATGGTATGGGATCACTGGATGTATATGAAGTTGGGCATTGCCCGACTGGACGTTATGCAGCGCATAACTGTATAACCATTCAATCAAGTGTGATTTATGTCACAGAGAATCGGAACAACATCTCATATCTGATCATCAGATACTTATAACATGATATAGTGATAAAATTAAATAATATGCAGCTATTAAAATTTAAGTTTAAGCATGGTTTTTAAGTGTCTTTTTGGCTATATTTAAGTGGAAAAAGAAAAAGGAGCTCTGCTTTGTAAAATCATTACACTGAATGCTACAGGCACACGGTCACCAGGCCCGCTTCAGAGGCGAGAGACTGAGGATTTAGGAAGCACACAGTTACATCATCACCTGGGGCTCTGTATTTTGTATTGTTTCCCTAGGAACAGAGACAAGATAAGAGGATATGCTGATTAAAAAAAAAAATCCACTTCAAATGGATTTCCAGCTCCCCAGCCTCAGAGCCTGCCAGTTTAGAATAATGTAAGCCAGTTATTCAGACTCTACTCCCAGCCAAACAGTCTATTCTTCTCCTAAAAAAATGTCAAGTGATTCCTAAGCTTGACTCTCGCCTTTAAAGTGGGAACATTCTGATCATTACAAAAAGGCTGTAAGTGATGAAAAGGGGATCAAAAAAAAAAAAAAAAAAGCATGGGCAAATGATGCTGAAGAAGGACAGTGATGAAGTCCCCCCAGCCCTGTCTGCTCTGCCTGACGGAGCTCTCCACAGCCTGGTCCACCTGCCGGTCACAAGCAGCAGGGCGAGGGGGCTCTTTCTCCACCCAGCACTTGAGCGGCACATGACCTTCACTCTGGGCATCTGCTGCTCTCTGCCAACCGCTCTGCCGAGGGAAGATGGCACAGGACGTTCCCGTGACTACTGTCTGACAAGCAGAGAAAAGATGGGAAGCTTTTAACAAGAATCGCAGCTGGGCTTCGGGGCCCACAAGCAGCTTGCACACAGGCTAACCAAGGGGTGGGGGCAATGTGGGGCTGCAGAGAGAGAAGCTAACTAGACATAGCAAGGCAGGTTGTAGACAATGCTGCTCATTATTGTAGTCTGGTCCTAGTGGGCCTCAGTTTCCCATCTGTAAATGTGAACTATGGAAATGTCACGGGACTCTTGTGAAGTTCAGGCATGGTGATAAGAATACATTGATAGCTAAAGTCCGCCTGAGCATTCAAGTCTCTTTAGATGATCATCTGGTCCAAGTTCTGTTTCCAACCACCCTTAGGGTGGGGGGCCCTGGGGACAAAGACTTGGCCTAGTAAAGACTTAATTTCCTAGTGTGAAAATGGGATCTGTTTTGATCTGCTCTCAGGAAGGTGCTGTGCCGAAGCAAAGTGGTCATGGTAGTTGCAAAGTGCTAGCCCTAAATAAGGAGGCGGGCAGAATGAAGCAGAGCCTGCTCTCTCACCGGGCTCCATCTAGCAGAAGCTGTCTAACCCTGGAGTCAAGTCTCTGGTCCCTCCAGCTCTTGCCCTTACCGCCCCTCTGCACGGCTGCATCTCCCTCCTTTCTGTATAACTGTGGGTGATGTGTACGTGCCACCACTGATAAGGCAGTGACACCAAACCCCTCACTGCTCTTTTCTTTCTCCCTACAGATTATTTTTAAACCCTTGTGGTCATGACAGCAGCAAATCAACAAGCGCTCAGCTTCTACACCCTTATCGGAACCCATTTCCCTTTGGCTGTCCCCTCATGAGCAGGGCCTGTCATTGCTGAACTTTCACCAAAACACCCTGGGCCACTTCATGTCCAAGGAGCCATGGCTGCTCCCAGCCTGATCTACAAAGGTCTTTTAGTTCAAGAAACAAGTTCCTTCTGAGGCAAACTGACCACCAAATTAAACTGGGGGATTGGTCTTAAGGCACAAGGAATCAGAGATAACAAAGTTTTGGAAAGCCTGTCTAAGAAATTCTAGAAGGTTAAATAAGTTACGGTATTTTCCTCTGAGGTGCCTGGATGCTTTACTAAGAGGATGTCTTACTTTTGATCATTTGACAAAGGAGAAAACAGCCATTTCTAAGGTTCTCCCATACCTCACCTGAGGAAGTAGATGTGAAAAAGCAGCAGGCATGAAAAGTCAAAGTATATCTGGCAGAGTTGAGATCGGAACGTTTCTCCTAAATCCAAATGTGGAGACCTCAGGGCTCTAAGCTTGGGTGACTGAGGAGGAAGTTCTATTAGCAGGAGAAACTCCAAACTTGCTTGACTACATTGGGAACCAAAAAGAATCACCTGCCTTAGCAAAGGGCATCGATTCCGCCATGCAAGGTCTGACCTCACCAGCTCCTAGCAGCGACTGACTCTTGCCCCCTGGACAAACACTGTCCCAGAGCACACAGCACTGTCTGACTTTCTGCCCGGTTTAGGGACAGTCCCCTGCTGCCAAGTCTGGGGTTTAGAGACACTTCTGTTGCCTGTGGCACAGTGGAGAAAAGGTCAATGGTCAACTATGTACTTCAGCACTCATCTATGCTAACTGTGACCTACCTAGATGGCTTCATATGAGCTGAAAATAAATTACTGAGGCCAGAGGTTAAGAACCAATAAGATTGTCCAAACTTGGAGCAGGCGTTCTGAGGAACACATCCGTCCACATTTCCTAGGCTCGTTCTGCGCTATGCTGTGCAGGAATGTCAAGAGAGAGACGGGGTCTGTGGTCTCTGCCCTCAGTGCAGCTCTCTGGTCCAGAGAGAGTGATAGAATTATAGAGGAATGAAAGCGAACCCAGAGGTACCATCGGAGATGAGTTGAGATGAAGCAGAGAGCTGAAGCAAGATATTCCAGGTAGAAGGAACATGTATCAAAATGAGAAGGACAGCATGGGTTGACATGTCTGTAGTTCAGTAAGACATGAAAGTAGGATTTAAAAGAAGCCCTTGTGGACAGCAGTTATGAACTCAGCTGCTAACCAAAAGGTTGGCAGTTTGAATCTACCAACTGCTCCATAGGAGAAAGATGTATCCGTGAAGACAATAATAGCCTTAGGAACTCTCTGGGGCAGACTTGACAGCACTGGCTTTTTTGTTTGCAGAGGCACTGGAAAGTAGAAAGAGGCCAGCAGACCCAGGTCTGGGATTGCTGATGCCGGAGGTCTTGAATTATTTCCTGAAGGTAGGAGAGAATCATGGACTACTTTTAAGTTTTAAGTCTTGTTTGTGGTTTTTACACAGATCCAGACCAGCAACCAAGAGGAGACTGGGAGGCTGGTACAGAGGTTCTGCCCTGAATAAGGTTGCCATCGGGGTGAACTCTCCACCATATAGACATGAGGGGGGAGGTTCCATTGCGCAGAGAGCTACCCAGAGTTAACAGTCTCAGCTCCATGTGAACGAGCTACCAGGCCAGGTCTTTGACTAAGAACACTGATGTTTACAGACTTGCATTCTGACTCTGAGCACATCTGCACGACTGTGCACCTGCAGCACCACAGCCAGCCAGGCAGTGTGAAGGCGCCTCACCTTTACTCCTGCCCTCCTTCTGAAGTGTAAAGGGTTTCCCCTAAGGCCACAGCAGGAACCCATCCGAGGTCTGTCCCCACCACAATCTATACTCCCAGAACTCTGGACAAAAACTGAAGGCCTTTTGTTTATTTTGTTGCAGTTAGCACTGCCTGTTATTTATATGCAAAAACATATAAGTCAGCTCAACACTACTGCCAGGCAGAGGAGCTTCTTTTGGCAGAACGAGGGCCCACAATGGAGCCTAGGTAAACCTTGCTCTGAACTGTCCTGACTTGGAAATGGCTGGTTTTAGCTTCTCCTTGATTCACTGAGGTTGCGTCGCACTCACTCTGGTGGCTCTCTCACAGGGGTGGGGTTCTAGGAACCTTCACAAATCTAGGAGAATCTATAGAAGAACTACAACCAGAATGCTCCTTAGAAACCAGGATGCTGAGACTTTTTTGTCAGGAGGGACCAGTTCCCGGAGAAGGACATCATGCTAAGTAAAGTAGAGGATAGCAAAAAAGAAGAAGATTCCCAGTAAAATAGACTGGCAGCAATGGGCTCAAGGTTAACAACCACTGTAAGGATGGCGTAGGACCAAGCAATGTTTTGGTCTGTTATGCATAGTATCACTATGAGTTGGAAGACAGCAGACAACACCTAATAACAACAAGGCCTCCTCCCAGATGTACCCCAGTAATGCCAGATTAGGGAGCCCTGGGCTAATGCACTGGGCTGCAAAGGGAGGGGAGGAGTAAGGGTGAGGCGCCTTCAAGCTGCCTGGCTGGATGTGGTGCAGGTGTACAGTCATGCTGGTATGCTCAGAGTCAGAATGCCAAGTCTGTAGAAATCAGTGTTCTAGTCAAAAGTTGGCAGTTCAAGCTTACCAGTTGCTCCTTGCAAATCCTATATGTGGTCACTATGGGTCAGAACCGACTCAACAGCTTACCTGATCTAACAACAACACCAAGGTGGCATAAGGGAGTTGTTACAAGTTGGAACCAACTCGATGGCACTTAACAAGTGGTGCAATGGTTAAATTTTAGGAGTTCCAACGCACCCAACAGAAAATCCCCAACGATCTGCTCTTGTACAGATGTCAGCCAAGACCCCAGATGGGCAGTTCTAATCTGTCACCTTCCACTGTTACTAAGTCGGAATCAACTGAGCTACCCAAGACAACTGAGTATCAACAGATAAAAATCCCAGATTTTCAATTCCTGTTTTAGTATCAAAACAGCTGATTTCTGTAAAATGAGTTCACCCTATTGGCCATGGTGGAGAATAATCCTTTGCAGGGATTATTCATCCATTCATTCAATAGCTGGATTTTTCCTGGTAATGAGGAGGGTTTTTTTTTTTATTCTACTATTTTAAGTTTTATTTTGAAATAATTACAGATTTCTAGAAAGAAATTTTGCAGAAACTGCACACAAGATTTCTGCATAACGTCATCTAAACTTCCTAAATGTTAACCTTCTGTCAAACTGGTTTTTCGTTTCCCAAGAATACACATTTTTCCTGAATGACTGGAAATTAAACGGTCCTAGAATCAGCACTGGACTTAGAACCACAAGGTTGGCAGTTCACACCCACCAGCTGCTCCTCAGAAACCCTATACAAGGTCACTATTAGCTGGAACTGACTCGACGGCAATTAAAAACAACAAAAGTAAAACTTCAGTATGTCCTGAAAAACTGGCACTCTTTAACCAGAAAACAGTGATCCCTATAATGAAATTCATACTGCTAGACTACTGCTGTCTAATATACAAAGCCTTTTCAATTTTACCAGTTGTCCCACGATTGTTTTTTTACAGCAAACATCTGACTCTAGGATCCAGTCTTAGATTCCACTTAGTCAAGTCTCTTTACTCTCCCTAAATCTGGAACAGTTTCACAGTCCTTCATGACATAAGTCAAGAGTGTTGTTTTTGTCTTGTGCCATCGGGCTGATCACAACTCACAGTTACCTCATGTGACAAAGCAGAACTGCCTCATTGGGCTTTCTTGAGTGTCATCTTCAGGAAATCTTAATTTTTCTCTCTCAGAGTTGCTAGGGGGTGGGATGGGTGATGGGTATTTTGGAATTATTAAGTTTTCAGTAAGTAGCCAAGAGCTTATTCACTATACTACCAGGGCATCTTTTTGGGAAGAGTCACTGTCATTGTGGTTGTGATGTGCCATGGAGTTGGTTCTGACTCATAGCAACCCTGCACAGGGTTTCCAAGGCTGTAAATCTTTATGGGAATAGACAGCCTCATCTTTGTGAAAAGTACAGGCCAACTATCTCAGAGAATGTTTCTCAATTTGCACTGTCTGCCATTTTCCACTGTTGGACTTGGGTTTTGCACTCACAGTAATTAGTGATGTTGGTCCTTATGGAAGCATGCTATCAAGAGACCCAAGTATCTGTTTGTCCTATTCCTGGGATGCTGATGGCGAGGTACTACCCACTAAGGTTTCCCTTTATAATTAACTAAAAGCATCTTGCGGAGAACAAGTACAAACAGAATGGCAGAGAGGGTAGACCCGCAGTGAGGAGCTCCATCAGTAATACAGGATGGACCAAGCAGGCTCAGGGGATGGTACCAGAACACTGAACCACATGTAAAGAAATATTCAGAAGGTTGGAAGGCTTACAGCTAGGGGAATTTGTAGCAGAAGCAAGAAATCCAGTGCTTTCTAATTCAGTATGCTCAGATGCTCCTGGAAACACCATCCTGGATGAGACCAAGTGGGAAAAGAATCAGAGCAGCTATGGATGCCTGCAGAACCACAGAGATAAAGGTGTGGAAATTTTTCTTTTGGTATCTGTTCATTGGCCTCTTGCTGTCTTGCCCTCCTCCATTCCGGTGACTAGAGGGGGTGCCTGAACGAGTAGACACCTTACCCCCAACCCCAGAGGGTTCTAATAAGCATGCACACAGATATCCTCGAAATTTACAGTGACAGTTTCCACTTAAAGCAAATGGCAGTGCAAAATGGACACAGCCAGCCCTGAACTGTTTATAACTAGAAAAAAGACCTGAATGGGGATTGTGGAGAGGGACAGGCAGACTAAAAAGGAAATAGACCGAAAAGTAAATTTCAAGATGCCACTGTTAGTCACAACAACCAACAGTGGCATCTTTTTTTTTTTTTTGCTCGTCTAGAGACTTTTATTCAGGGTGGGGAAGAGGAAGGTGACCTCTGCCTGAGAGAGAAAGCGGGAGGCAGAAGAAGAAGAGGAAGAACAGAAGGCAGAAAGAAGAGCCAACAGTGACATCTTGAAATTTCTAAGGAAGAAGAGTGAAAAGGGAAGGCCATCTACTGATCACATCTACCTAGAGACAATCAGAAAGCATAAAAAATACCAGCATACACACCCATCTAAGTATTAAGGCCACAGATAACTCCTGAATATGCCCCAGAAACAGAAACAGAGGACCATATCAGAGCACAAGCTCAGAAATGAGATAAAGCAACTGAGGCAAATGAGCTGAAAGTAGACCTACACTCCATACTGCAAGATGGACAGGCTTTGGAAATGCCTGAGAAGGAATTCAGAAAAATGATTATGAAACATATCAAAACACTACACAATGGAGTTCAGAAAAATAAGGAAGACGTCAGGAAAGTACTACAGGAACAATCAAATAAGATAGATACAGCATTGGAAACAATTCAAAAGCTACAGAAAGAGGTCCAAACGATTAATAATAGAATATCAGAAATAGACAATACACTGAAAGGGCAAAGGAGTAGAACTGAAGAGATAGAAGCCAGAACTAGTGAGCTAGAAGATAAATCTCTCAACACTACTAAGATAGAAGAGCAAACACAAAAAAGGATAAAAAAAATCTAAAGAAGGTCCAAGATTCATGTTGGACAACATGAAGAGGAATAAGAACTATCAGCATTCCAGAACAGGAAGAATGACACAAGTCCACAGAGGAGATAGTTAAAGAGCTTCTGGAAGAAAATTTCCCTAACATCCTAAAAAGTGAAAAGGTAAGCATTCAAGAAGCTCAACAAACCCCAGAAGGACAGACCCTAAAAGACAATCACCAAGACATATAACAATCAAGTTATCCAAAATCAAAGATAAGGACAGAATCCTGAAAGCAGCTAGGGAAAAGAGAAGTGTTTAACATACAAAGGCAAGCAAATCAGATTAAGCTCACATCTCTCAACAGAAACCATACAGGTAAGAAGGCAATAGGGAGACATATATAAAACCCTGAAAGATTAAAAAAAAAAAAAAAACTGCCAACCAAGTATCCTCTACCCATCAAAGCTGTCAATCAAATACAAAGGTGTAATCAAAACATGCCAGGATAAACAGAAGCTAAGGGATTTTGCCAAAGCCAAACCTGCATTGAAAACATCTTAAAGTAAGTTCTGTGGACTGAGAACCACCAAAAACAGACAATCAGAGAATGACGTACGTGGCAGCATCACCCTGAACTCAATCGACAAATGGAAGAGTCAAAAACAGAATAAAATTATAAGAACAGAAGATCTGGGAGGTCAGTCGATGATCAAAACAATTACAATGTGAAAGAAGATAAACACAGAGGAACAGAGATCCAGGTGGTGATAAGGTCAGGTAGATCACAGGACAAAATAAGACTGTCTTAAATGGAGGGAAGAGTTAGTTCAACCTTGGAACAACAGGGTTCAGTGACACAGGGATCTAGACATAGTCTGAAGAGGGGAAATAATACAAAGATGCATGACTGTCTTATGAATATTGGTTTCCCTTGGCTACTATTGTAAAATAGACACTTGATAGAAAGGAATGTTACAGAAAACCTGTAAGCCCACTTTCAACCTGTAACTAAAAGGAATACCTAAAAGGGGTTCTAGAACTTGCCCAGTGAAAAAGATCTCTTGCAAAGCCTTTGCAGAGTATTAGGACCTTAGGTGGAATCCTGAATCCCATCCAGAACCTTATGAGGTGGGACATTCCCACAAGCAGACCAGCCTGGAACAGCTAGAGTGACAGAAGATACATCTTCAAAGAGATCATCAGGAAAAATCCAAAACAAAAATGTCAGCATAACTGGCTACTACAAGAATAAGCAAGCTGTTCGCCAGGAAGCCATCAAGGCAAGCAATCAAGTTCCTTCAGGACATAGTCCCCTCTAAGACTGAAACTCAGAGGGAACACATGAGCATGCATATAAGCTTGCTGGCAACCACACTGGTCTGCTGGTGAATAGAAGAAGGGGAAAGGCAACAAAGAAGAAATGGGCTAAGTTCAACCACAGTCCACTGACTCCCATTGACCTGGAGATGAGAAAGAGAAGAGGAAGGGCTAGTTGGTCCAAATTGTGGTGAGACCTGGGGCCACTTGAGCCCATGAACAAGGACATAGCCACAGAGGGCTAGAGCTGAGAGTGAACATAAAGCTGATATGAAGTGAGGGGAGATGCACAAGAACACCCAAACTTGCAGACAGTACCCATTTGACCTAGCCTCGATACCTTGATAATCAGAACTCAGCTAATGGAAGATTACCCAAAAAAAAAGAAAAAAAATTTTTTGATAAAGGCAACAAGGGTAAATTGCTACAATTTCATGAACCTGACCTATACTCATGGTCAGGAGGTAATAACTCTAAATACCAACAGAGAGGGAAGCAGTCTCTCTGCCATCCCCTCTGTACACAGGGTAGATAGGGTCGGGCAACTTAAGAC
>NW_006408634.1:9437781-9448272 GCF_000296735.1 Chrysochloris asiatica
GCCCCAATGGTTTTAGCATCCACTGGTGATTTTTGTCCAAAACAACTTTTTTCTTTTTTAAATGTTTTATTGTGAATTATGTGATAGTTTATCAGTGATAGTAATCAGTATGTGAACATAAGGTGTGCTCATTGCTGTTATTACAGTATCTTTGTTGTTAATTTGTATCCCTCAAGAATTGCCAAAACTGCTGTTTTGACTTGATATAAATCAAAGCATGCAGAAGTCTTTGGGGAAGGATTAGAGACATGGGAACACTGACATGATTAAGTGTATAGTCCTAGATAGAGGTCATGACAAGAAACAGTAGAATCATACTTTAGTATTTTTATTTAATAAACCAGATTGTTTTCCCCAAATTAGCTGATCCTTCAGAAACAGCTGATTTCGTAAATCTAAGCTCAAACCGAAGATTTGTATTTTCCAAATGTTCCGGAAGGACCTACTGGCCTAGCCGAATAAAAACCACACCCGTGAGCCCTAGAGAGCGGTCTCAGGTCATTCCTGGGTTCTGGTCTTCCTGGGCATGGTTTCTGAAGCTCTGGCCTCTGCTCTGCTGCTCTTGTACCTGAACCACCCTCACCTCATTTCCTACTCCAAAATCCAACTCAAAGGTCACAAAGGTGACCATTCTTTTGGGTCTCTGGGATCCATCCCATAATAGTTTGCTTTTGATTATTAGGACATTCCTTGCACACACTTGAAAACAGAGACCATCAACCCCACCACAGCGTTTTCTCTACCTCTCACGGCTCTCCTCAAAATGAAGTGGAGTTATTTGAGTCTTTTCCACTGGCAAAGAGACACATTCTTACTCATCTGATGGCTCCAAAGCATGTGACCTGGCACATAGTAGGTGCCCCAAAAAATGTCTGGGCTAAGATTAGTCACAGCTTTCATTCTATGGCTCAAGAATGGCCAAAGTACTTTTCCACAACTCATCAGAACAGGAATTGAGAAAGTTAAGATTGCCAACGATCCTCTGATAAGCAATTCTCGTCTCGAGATGAAGTCCATTTCTTCCTCCTCTGAGCTAAACCTGCATGTTATTGTTCACACTGGTAAATGAATGCTGGTTCCATACTAGACTCAATATTTTTAGCACTCCTGTTATGATAAACTCACAGTAACCTCAAAAGGAACAAATCAAAGTCAACTTTTTGCCACAGGAAACCAGCTCACACTTCATGTTTTGTAACATGCCATGGGAGAATAATACAAAGATGAGGCCTTTTACTCCACAGATGGTGAGGGCCAACTCACAAAGATAGTGGAAAAATGCAGCAGGAAACGTTCAGTCTGGCTACTCTCTTATGAAGTGAACTGGAAAAACACCCAATATCCAAACAAGGCAATCGCACCCATGTGGATGGTGGGCAGCTGCTTCCCTGGAAGCTCTGACTGTAAATGAGACAGAGCTGTATCTATATGAATGGCAGGCCAGGGCCAGGGAGATGTTGGAATCAGAAGTCTGGTGGGTGCCCAAGTTGCAGGCAAGAAGACCCTGCAGAGATACCACTAGGCAAGCGCACTCTCCCTAGGGCAGAGTTAACGACCAGACAAGCAGCAACCAGTGATCCATAGCAAAAACATTTACTGAGGACCTACTATATGTTCCAAGGAACTCTGGTAGCGTAGTGGTTACAAATCGGGCTGCTAATCTCAAGGTCGGCAGTTGCAGTACTGCGGGCGAAAGATGAGGCGTTCTGCTCCAGTAAAGATTTACAGCCTCGGAAACCCTATGCAGGTTCACTAGGAGTTGGGACCAACTTCACGGTACATAACAACAACAACTAAATGTTCCACTAGGCTATTGCCTAGTCAAGATCCAGTCAGGATCTTTGTGAGCATCACAGGTAAGCAACATTTTGCTTTTGTTGTTGCTGTTAGATGTCATTGAGTTATTTCTGAATGAGTTGGTACAACAGAATGAAATCCTGCCTGTTCCTGTGCCAACCTCATGATCGTTGCTGTTTGGGCCCATTGTTGCAGTCAGTATGTGAATCCATCTCCTTGAGGGTCTTCCTCTTTTTCAGTCAAACGTTAGACTTTACCATGCATGACGTCCTTTTCCAGGGACTGGTCACACACACGATAGCATGTCCTAAAGTACATAAGATGAAGTCTTGGCATTCTCACTTCTAAAGACCATTCTGGTTGTACTTCTGAGACACATCCATTTGTTCTAATGGCAGTTCATGGTATATTCTATATTGTTTTTCAACACATTCAAACACATCAGTTCTTTGGTCTTCTTTATGCATTGTCCAACTTTCATCTGCATATGAAATAACAAAAAATACCATGCCTTGGGTCAGACGCACCTTAGTCCTCAAAGTGCTCGCCAGGAATTCAGAGGCATCACCAGGTACATTAGTCACTGTCTTAGTTCTCGAGTGCTGCTATAACAGAAATACTACAATTGAGTGGTTTTAACAAACAAATGTATTCTCTCACAGTTCAGGGGTCCAGAAGTCCAAATTCAGGGCGCCAGCTTTAAGAGAAGGTTTTCTGCCAGTTCTAAGAGAAAAGTCCTTGTTTCCTTTCAACAGCTGTGGGCCCAGGATCCCCTATAGATCTCCAGGTATCTTGGCATCCATCTTTCCCCTAGATCTAGGGGGTTCTTGGCAAAGGGACCCGAAGATCAAAGGACGGGCATGCGCCTGGGCTTTTCTTTATTGATGGTAGTTGGATCCCTCTGATCTCTGCTCCCTGTTTAATCTTTTATATCTCAGGAGACAACCTAACCCTGTACACTGTTTCCTGCCTCATGAACATAACTGCCTCCATTAACATCATAGAGAGTTAGATTTACAAGACATAGGATAATTACATCCGATCACAAAATTGAGGAAAACTACTAATATTGAGAATCACGGACTAGCCCAGTTTACACATATTTTGGAGTGGACACAATTCAACCCACTGCAGTCACATTCCTAAAAAGGCTCTTGGTAATAAATTCCAAAGAGGGGTAAAAACTGAAAACAACTTAAATGCCTTCCAAGCTATAACTGGTCATATAACAGATTCAAAAGAATACCTGTTTGCCATCAGGATGAATGCTCCCACATCCTCCCAGATCATTGGAAGCCATTAAATTAAAACAACAAAAAGGCAAATAGACTGTGTGGAACAGTTGAGCTACCCATACATATGTGAATAATTTTAATTGTTAACCATTTTTCAAGAATTTGTTCAAGAAATTGTTAATAGGAGCTTTCCTGAAAATTGGGAGAGGGGAGATTGTGGAGTGTTTAATAAGGAAGACTTAACTTTGTGTACTATACAATAAGGTGCCCTGGCAGCACAGTGGTTAACTGCTTGCTGCTACTGAAGGTCCAGCAGCTTGAACCCACCAGCATCTTGTTAGAAGAAAGAGAAGATAGTCGGCTTCCCTAAAGACTTACACACCCTGGCAACATTGTAGGGCAGTTCTACTATGTTCTGTAGCTATCAATTGACTTGACAGCTTCAGGTTTGTTTGTTAGTTTACTTTGATTTAAAAAAAAAAATCTTCAGGTTCTACTAGACACATGACTGCAGAATATTATAAAGAGAGCCAAAGAAGAAACTACACTGTTATAAAAGTGGTGTGCCTGAGGTTACACCTTCATATCTACTCTCTCATGAGATTAGAGAGAAGAAGGTATTAGGACAGGTGAGGAGCCAGAAACTGAAGTTCACAAATCACAAGTTTTCCTGAGATCAGGTCTGCTGGCCTCCAAGGTCAGTGCTTTTTCTTGGGCAGGGGCCGCCTACCACTCACACTCCAGCTGACAATCACAGAGCCTGGGCAAAAACCAAAACCATTGCCATTAAGTCAATTCTGACACTTAACAACTCTGTACATAGGGTTTCTGAGATGGTAAATCTTTACAGGAGCACACAGCCTCATCATTCTCCCGTGGAACACATGATGGGTTTGAACCACTGACCTTGCAGTTAGCAATTCAGAGCTTAAGCAAAAGTAGGATTCTAACTAGTCAGGCTGCTAATCATAACGTCAGCAGTTCAAAACTACCAGCAGTTCTGGAGGAGAAAGATGAAGCTTTCTGCTCCATAAAGATTTACAGCCTCGGAAACCTTAAACAGGGTCACTATGAGTCAGAATCAACTCTGCGGCACATGACCACCACTTCTAACCAAAGGATATTCGGTTTGACTTAATGAAATAACTGATTTCTAAAAACTTCTCAATGAAACACGTTTACTATGGGGTAAATTTTCTGGTACAAATTATACAATAAAGCTGTTTTAAAATGCTAAAGAAAGAAACAAAGTGCTAGGCACAAGAAGAAATCTGTATTTCATTAGATTCACTGACTGTTTTGAATAAAGAGAGACTTCAGAGATGGTGAACTCTGCCCTATCACTTTACAGGAAGGGAGACAAAATTCTAGCACAGCCAACAGACCTGTTTGTCTACAGTTACAAAGGCAGTTGAGAGCAAGCACATTTGGCAGAAGGTACGTGTGGTAAAACTCTTCACTCGTGGAAGTCACTGTGCTCTCATGGTTAAATTTCATTTTCAAATTATAGGAGCATCTTAGTATGTGAATGACCAGGTCAGAAACGGAAGTTTCCCTGTCTGTAAGAAGGCAGCCATCTATTGTCATCTCAATCCTCATAAGCTGCTAACAGTGACTCAGAAAGGAGATCCCGAGAGTCACATTCCCCTACTTCTTGAAAAGACGGTTCCAGAACTTCATCATGTATTTATCACCCAGGAAAGTCCTAGAAAGCCAAGCAGGTCCTCACGTGCACTGTCTTGGGAACAGATAGCAGTAAAAATTGATCTTTAGTTGTGACCACAAAAACATCTCATTGCTGTTGTTAAATGGTGTCGACTCAGTTCTGACTCACTGTTGCTGTGAAGTGCCATCGAGCTGGTTCCAACTCATTGTGACCCTGTACAAGGTTTCCAAAAGCAACTGGTGAGCTTGAACCGCTGACCTTGAGGTTCAAACCAGCTTTGCAGTCCAGTACATTAGCCCACAGCACCACACCAGGACTCTGTTCTAACTCATAGAAACCCTTTATAGGGTTTCTGAGGACTGGTTGGTGGTTTTTAACTGCCTTCGTTGTGGTTAGCAGTCCAGGGCTCATCCTACGGCGCCATACCAGGACTCCAAAAATGTCTCTAGACATTGCTGAATGTCCTCTCATGGACATAACTGGTCCTTGGTTGAAAATCACTGGAGGATGGCAGACTTAGATACTGGCCCCTATTATAGGCAGCAGTTAGAGCTGTTCAGGTAAGACTCAGAACATCTGCAGGTGAGTGGCTACTGTTTACTGTGGGGTTTTTATGTGCCATGCACTGAGCGACCTGCTTCTCCCAAATGACTCAGTCTGCAATCTCACAATCATCCTGAACTGGGAAAGTTTCTATTCTGACTTGAGTTGGCATGTCCTTATCTCTCAGTCCAAGGACATGTTAGAACGAGGTTATTTTCTACTGAGTCCTCCATATGCTTGTTGTTAAGTGCCATTGAGTTGGTTCCAACCCACAACAACCCTGTACAGGGTTTCTGAGGAGCGGCTAGTGAGCTTGAACCGCCGACCTTGTGGTTCAGACTTACTTTGCAGTCCAGCACAAAGTCACACCAGGACACACAGTGCCACAACAGGACTCCTACCATACTCACCTGTATAAGTCTCATATTGGCTTCATCCATTGAAATACCTCTATACAAATGGGTATTAAGTGCCCATACCCAACTCCCCCAACTAGGTCTTGTTAACTCCATCAATCAGTATGGAAAAAGCTATATAGATCGACTTCAACCTAGCCTGATCTTTTCACTACTTTTTAATGAAGTTACATATTTTTCGCCTTGAGTCAATATACACCATGCTTGAGGAAGGGTGTTATTTTAAACCACCACACACTGCCACCATCTGTCTGGACCTGGGGATTGGGGTCTTGAGTAAGCACAGGCAAATGGGCAGAGGTGGAGACATGGCTCTCCACTCAGCCTGGGAGATAGGAAGGTTGGAGCCTACCCCAGTGTAGCCAAGAAATGCTGAGAAATAAAACTACACTTCTCTACATGTCCCTGAGAAGGGCTATGGGCATGCATAGACACTAAGTCTCCCAGCCCTTGGAGTGGACACCGGGATGGAGGGCAGCTGGCAGAGTGACTTCAGTACACTAGGTAATAAGGGTACAAGTGTGTGTTGTGACGTGAAAAGAAACTGGGCAAACACAATCCCAGATGGCACATGTCATGGTGATTCTGATCCTGCCTGCAGCCCTTTTGAGCTTGTCTGCATTTCCTACAATAAACATGTATTGGACTTTTTATGATCACTAACCAGTTAATGTTGTCTTTATAATTGCTTGCTGTATGATCTTTTTTTCCCCTTTAAATAATCTTTTCTTGTGCTTTTGGTGAAGTTGTTCAATGATACTGATCAGTCTTCACACCCTGTGAGCTTTGTCATGATTTCCATTCTGGTTGATCATTTCCATTCTTCTAGTTTCCCTGCCTCTTTATCGTTTCATCTTTGTTTTAAAGGGATTGTTAACCATTTGGTCTCATATGGGTGGTTTTTCAAAGGAGCACAGTACTAACGGATGATGCTCATTATTTTTTGAGTCCATCAGTTATTTAGGTACAAAGTGACTTCAGGGGTTAGTTTCCCTTGTTTCAAGGTTTGAAGAGTTGCTCTGTAACACTGAAAACATGAGAAACCTTAACCTCTATGTCCCTCAGTTTCCTAATTTATAAAATAGGGATAACTCAGAGAATCCACCCTAATAGCTCATGCTGCTGCTGTGTCGTCAAGTTGGTTTCAACTCATACATATCCTGGATAGGGTTTCCGAGGCTATACATCTTTATGGGAGCAGAAAGTCTCGTTCTATCCCATGGAGCAGCTGATGGATTCGAACTGCTGACCTTGCGATCAGGAACCCAACACATAATTCACTAAGCTACCAGGACTCCTCAATTGCTCATACTAGTCATTGATTTAAGGGTCACTGTTTTTATTTCTGAGGAGTCCTGGTGTGGTGCTGTAGGATAAGCACTGGACCACAAGGTTGGTTTGAACAGCAAGATCAAACCCATCCGCCACTCCTTGGAAATCTTAACAGTGGCACTATAAGTCAGAACCGACTTGATGGCACTTGAGTAGCTCACTAACAGTGAAAGGCAAACAAATGAAATACAGCAGCTGTGAGTAAGGCTGCTTGTGAGGTCAAGGAAGAACTGTGAAGAGGGAAAGGAGTAAAGAGAAGTTGCTTGATTTATGACCCTGCCATCTGTCTCTACTTTAGAGGGCAGTTCAATTTATAAAATAAATTTTTTTTTAAGTACAAGCTGTTTAGAAACCAGGCCTCCACCCTCACTCACTGCCTTCCTCATGTGGTCTGAGAGAGCTAGTCAGTAAGGATTCCAGGTCATTGCCTAGGCACTCGACTCCAGGCAAATACCAAGAAAACATGGAGCCTCGGCCAGGCGCCACACCTGCAAGAACCAGGTCTTGCCTGGGAAGCTGCTTCAAACCCTCACCTTGGAGAAGAAAGTAATCCGAAGTTGTGCGCTTCAGGGCTGCTTTAGCTTTCTCACTGTGCCAGTCGACCTCCAGAGCTTCCTTCACAGGGCAGAAGACCAGCTTCTGTTGAAACAAGTGGGGGAAAGGCAAAGATGCTTACAAATAACATGTGTGGGCTATAAGTCACACCTCAGAGAAATTTCATTATTTGAGGTTTACTGTTCATTGAAAGAAGCAGGGGCTCATCCCAGCTCAATAAACACTTACTGAGCACTTCTCGTGTGCTCTTCCAGGCACCGGGCCATGGAAATGAGTAGGATGCACACCCTGAACATGAAGAGGATGTCTGGTGGAAAATAGAGCAAAGCTCCTAATAGAGAACTAGCTCCATTCTGGGTCTTCAACTCTGACTGGGTCTATATTACAGAAATACTTAACCAAGTGAGCCAGAGTGTACATCTACTGGTACTCAATAAAATAGTCTTTTTAACAGTCAACAAAGACAAACAGAAAACCAAATGTTTATCAGCAGAGGAATGGTTTAATTGATGATGAATGATGGATGACAACAAAATAATAAACAGGAGGAAAGACAATCAGCAGGGGAGATGGGAGAAGAGGCCCAGCCTGTGAAAACTGCACTCACAAAAACCCTGTGGTGGGAAGACATATGACTGACCTGTTCAGTGAAATCAAGTCATTTTAGAAGATGTCATTATCTATATTGTTTTGAAATATAAATAATACGATTTCTATTTTGCACAATACAGAGGTATTATTTGTACCCAACAAAAAATTTAGACAATCAAAACATGAAGAATTCAGTCTCTAAGTCATCAGCTGGGCCTGAATAAGGGCTGAGAAAAAAGTGGACAAGAAAGGGAAAAGATGGTTGGCCTGGCCAGCAGGGGCCAGAGCAAGGTAAAGAGGGGATCCCAGGGACAGCAGCATGACACCAATTACATTCAAGGCTTTGATGCAACATTATATCGAGAATTTGGGGACCAGGCTTCTAGCTACTGAAATGGGAATGAGAAAATGAGAATGAACTCCGTGATGGGAGATATTGGTATGAACTCATCATTGTCAATCATGGTGGCACAGTTTGAATCTTATGGTTCAAACTGACCTTGCAGTCCAGTGCTTATCTTACAGCGTCAACCAGGACTCCTTTCAATATACAGAGCTGGATTTAAAAAAACTAAACGTAATCCTAAAGGTGTACGTGTGTGTGCACACAATAGCAATGAGTGTCCCTAGCATCCAAATTTTAGTTACCATCCCCACCAAAAACTGTCTGTTTGGAGAAATACCTGATTTCAAAGTGGGGGAGATATAAACCAGTTGAACTGACAAAAATTGTGATCAACATATTTACAGCAAATACTACAGAAAAGAGAAGCTGCTGAGGCTGCTATGGGCCATCAAGCACCTCATCTGATTTGGCTTCTTGGTTCACAGCTTTAGGGTCATGGCTTCATTTGACATCCCAGTGACCTGCCTTAAAAACATGCTTTGTGCTTCTGTTCTACCTCCCAAGTCTGTCACCTGTAGTCATAAAAGTTAGCAAGCAGTCTTCTGAGATACACTAACTGATCTCTCATTCACCTGGAGCAACACAAGGAGTCAGGAATGGGAAGAGGATATGGAACATGTGGCTGGCTACCTGCCTCCTTTACATCAGACCAGAATGGCTGGTGCCTGGCTACCATTACCAAACATTTTCAACAAAGATTCTACAGGAAAATCCTGATCAAAGGGGGGAATCATACAGAATAGAATTTAAATTTTTCATGGATTCCAGACTTGTTGGAGCTATGAAGTTTGGTTAAACCCCACTGAGATAATCTTTAAACCTGAAACCAAAAATATCCCATAAAGTCTTTACTATTCCTAATAATGTTGCTATTAGGTATCATCCAGTCAGTTCCAACTCATAGTGACCATAGGGTCCATAGGGACAAGAGAATGAAATACCACCACACCTGCTCCAACCTCACAATTGTTATGCTTGAGCCACTGTGTCAATCCATCTTATTGAGGGTCTTTCTCTTTCACTGACCTCCACTTTAGTAAACATGATGTCCTTTTCCAGGAGACTGGTACCTCCTGATAACATGACCAAGGCATTAGAAGAAGCATTCTGGCTGTACTTCTTTCAAGACAAATTTGTTCTTCTGGCAGTCCAGGTACTTTTAATATTCTTTCTCAACACCCCAATTCATATGCATCCATTCACCTCCAGTCTTCCTTATCCATTGTCCATGCACATGATGCGAATGAAGATACCATGGCTTGGGTCATACTCACATTAGTCCTCAAAGTGACATCTTTGCTCCTGAACACTTTAACGATGTCTTATGCAGCAGATTTGCCCAATGCAAAGTCCTGTTTGATGTCCTGACGGCTATTTCTATGAGCATTGATTGTGAAATCCTTGACAACAATCGTTTTACCACATATCATGATGCTGCTTATTCCAGTGGAGAATTTTTTTGTGTTTTCTTTCGCCCTGAGATCTAATTCATACTGAAGGCAGTAGTCTTTAATCTTCATCAGCAAATGCAACAAGTCCTCTTCACTTACAGCAAGCAAGGTTGTGTCATCTGCATAACAAAGTTCCCAATCCTGGTATTGAGTTCTCCTTCACAGAGTCCAGATTCTGGGATTATTTGCTCAGCATACAAACTGACTATGTAAGATCCAAAGATAGAGCCTTCGTGCACACCTTTCTTGATGTTAAACCTAATAATAGTTTGGCTTAACTAGTAAAGAATGTCTGCCTTGAACACTGTGCTCTTTTAAAAACTGTCTCTGTGACTTGATTGGAACTTAATCCAACAGCATTTTAGGAGGTTGTGGAATAATATGCGGATATTCATCAGCTACATGCTCAAATTTCTGATGTAAGTAATTCTCAAAGTGAGCACTGAGTGGCTACTAATTTGCTACCCCTGCTAGAGAGTAAGATCCCCTAAGAACTTGA
>NW_006408634.1:9448846-9466319 GCF_000296735.1 Chrysochloris asiatica
TGGAGGGGATAATAATCAATGTAATGAAACAAGCTATATGGTTGAATGTGAATCCGATGATGTGCCCTGTAAACTTTCACTCAATCCAAAATAAAAACATTTAATAATAATAATTTTTAAAAAAACTGTCTCTGTGGGATCAAAGTGACAACAGTAACTCAAGAGTTTTGCAGACAACATGTTTATGTGAAGGAGAGAGGAACAATTTGTGTAAGTTTGAGATGGTGTGCGTAAGTAACAATGTCTCGTCTCTCTTTCTCTAAGTGAGCCAAGACCTATCTGCTACCTGACAGTTTCCATAGCTCGCTAAGGAACAAGATGGCCTTGAGGGAGGAGAGCTCAAATTGCTAGTGAAAATTAAGCAGCTATGGTTTTTAGGTGGCTTCCTGCCTCCCCATAATCACTCCTTTGTGGTCTGGCCGCACTGTAAAAGCCTCGTGTATGTTTGTACTACCCTCAAACCTTTTGGTCAATGGGTCTGTCTGACCTCAAATGATAAGTCCTATAGACAGCCTAGGGACATTTCGTGCCTGGCATAGTCTGTCAGACCCTTCCTAACAATTCTTAAAACACATATCCAACCAGTAGCTGTGCAGTCTGGAAGTACCATCAGAATGAGAAAACAAAGTCCAGGTTTCAATGCTTTCTATGCTATTCCAACATCCCACCCATTAATAACTGTTTTTGTTCAAATGACCCAAAAGTCAGCTATTAGTGATCGTAACAATTAAGAAACAAAAAGAAATGAAAACACATTTATTCAAGCTATCGAATCTATACTACCATCGGCAGTAGGTGCCTTATCCACCTCACTGGCATTGGGGCTTAAAGAAGAAAACACAAACCAACAGCACTTTCAGGGAAGGAAGAGGCTCCCAACAGCCCTCACTCTCCATACCTGAATGCACACGCCTGGAAAGGTAACACCTTGCCCTCCCTTCCTCCGACTACCCATCCCTCAGCTCATGTGTCAAGTCCATTTCCTCCAGGATACTGCATCCAAAGCACTTCAGTCTGATGGTCTATTTAGGTTCAGATACTAATAAATCATCTTACTCCCCCACCTTCTCGGACCCTCTTCTCTCATATGTGAGGATTAGCATCCTAAGGTAGGGGCCACCGTGAAGGCCTATCACTGACTCAACTAGATTTTCAATAAATACCCGTGAGCTGGTAGGACCCAACCTGCTCTTCTTTGGCAAAAAGCCCATCAGTAAATATACAAGTTAAGTAGACGTCTCTCCCCATAATACATCAGCCACAAATGATGGGGATGTACTGAGCCATTCAGAATATTGGGAAACTGCAATTAACCTCACCACAACAGGAAACTGGCTAAATGATAGCAAAAACCTTTCTGAACCACTACACACACAGCCGTTTAATCCCATGCTCTCCAAAGTCAATGTAAAGACTTGGAAATGATTATGGAAAAGTACTGCATGAACAAGCAAATGACAAATTTATATACACATATAGGCAATAATAAGGAGCCTGGGCGATGCTGTAGTTAAAACTTTGGCTTGCTAACCGAAAGGTCAGTGAGTCAAACCCACCAGACTGCTCCATGGGAAAAAGATGTGGCAGTCTGTTTTCTCAAAGATTGTTGTTGTTAGGTGCCATCGAGTTGGTACCAACTCATAGAGACCCTATGAACAACAGAACGAAACACTGCCTTGTCCTGGGCCAACCTCACAATTATTGCTACTCTGGAGCCCACTGATGCTGCCACTTTGCCAATTCATCTAATTGGGGATCTTCCTCTTTTACGCTGACCCTCCACCTTACCAAACATGATATCCTTCTCCAATGACTGGTCCCTCATGACAAAATGTCTGAAGTGGAGACAAAATCTAGCCATCCTGGCCTCCAAGGAGCACTCTGGCTGCACTTCTTCCAACACAGATCTGTTGGTTCTTTTGGCAGCCCATGGTATTCTCCAACACCATAACTCAAATGCATGCATTCTTCTACGGTCTTCCTTAAAGATGCTAACACAATGTAACTATTGGACAGTTCTATTCTGTCCTCTAGGGTCACTAGGGCTCAGAAATAACTCAACAGGAAGGGCTTACATGTATTAATTTTTATTACTTAGGGTCCCAATTATGTGTATGCATCATAAGCACCACAAGAAAAGAAATGTCAGCCACTACTAGGTGATGGTGGGGGTGGGGGTGAGATGCGAACCTGTATGGCTGTCTCTAAGGCTATAAATCTTCGTGGGAGCAGAAAGGCTCATCTTTCTCCCACAGAGCAGTTGATACGCTCACACCACCAACTTTATGGTTTACAGTCTAGTGCTTATCCTCCAGTCACCATACTCCCCCAACTTCTGAATGCTTGTTGTTGTTAAGTGTTGTCAAGTCGGTTATAGGGTTTCCTGTATAGGGTTTCTGAGGAGTGGCTGGTGAGCCTGAACCACTGACCTTGCAGTTCAAACGACTTTGCAGTCTGGCGCATTAACCCACAGTGCCACACTTCCAACCTCGCTTTGGTTTTTCAACATTTGGGATTAGGAGCATATTTTACTTTGAGAGTCAGGCTGAACAACAGTAATAAATGACAAAGCAGTGCTTACTGGGTCTAGATAGAAGTCAGAATTAAAACAACTTCAAAACAACAGCCTTGTAGACGCCATTCCGAAACCCACTGAAATAAACTCTCCTGTAGTGGGTGGGACCTGGGAGTCTATAGTGTTGAAAAGCATATTAAAGTCACAAAGTCATAATGCTTTTCCACACATCAGAGTGGGAAAAAACAAAGTTACTAAATGTTACTGTAATGTATTTTGGAACGGAAATTGATAAAGTGATTTGAGAGTAATTTAGCACATAAAGACGCACATATCCCATGACACATACATTTGACTCTGTACATTTACTCAAGGACATTCTTTATAAACAGGCACACAATCTTCACTGCAGCACAATTTTCAACAGCAAATACACACCGAAATGCCCATCAATAGATTAAAAAAAATTGTGATGCATCCACACAAAAAATGCTCTATAGCAGAAAAACTGTATGTCCTATAGCCTGACCCAACAGAACTTTCTGTGGGGCTGGAAAGAATCTAGATCTGTACTGTCCTCTACAGATGTCATTAGCCACATACAACTATGGAGCACTTAGAATGGGGCCAGGGAGACCAATGTACTGAATTTATTTTATTATAATTAGTTTAAATGGCCACATGTGACTTCAAACAACAACTGTCATCGAGCTGATTCCGACTCACAGCGACCCTATATGGGATTTTTGAGATGGTAAATTTTTACGGGAGCTGACAGCCTCATCTTTCTATTTGTGGTTAGCAATCCAGCCCTTATCCTTATCCTATAACCAGGGTTATTGGCTACCATAATGCATGGCAGGGTCCTAAAACTGCAACACAGACACATACCCAAATAAAATGCTGCTCTCAGAAAGCAGGGGCCAGGATTCATGCAGCATAAAAGCATTTCTTACGAAGTTAAAAAGTAGACAAGACAATTCTATATTTTACTTAGAAATACAAACCAAAAAACTCAGTATCACTGATTCAACTCCAATTCATAGTGACCCTAACAGGACGGAACAGAACTGCTCCCAAGGGTTTCTGAGACTATAAACCTTCACGAGAGTACATTGCCTAGACTACCTCATCTTTCTCTCTTGAAGCAGCTGATGTGTTCAAACCACCAATCTTTCAGTAAGCAGCCCAACATTTGACCCACTACGCCACCAGGGCTCCTAAAAATACAAACCCATGTAATAAAAGTATGAGGCAACTCATGGGACTGAGAAACACTACTGAAGAAAGCAGTTGTCTTGGGGACAAGTGACTCTAGCCGCACTCGTGATGTTTTATAGGGTTTGCTAGACAGCGAATCCTGTGAGAACCAGAACTTGAAGGAACTATATTGTTCTTCTAGGTCTCACCGATTTTCTGCATTTGACAAGGTGTTTACCACTCTTACAACTATTAAAATCTTACCTCATAAACATCTAGAATTTTCCTTCTTTGACAGGTTTCTGCATTACACAGGTGCTGGTTTTCACAGGTTTGACTCTATCATTCTTAATGTATACTTAAAATGTTGCCTAAGAAGTTTTATTTCACAACACAAATCAAGCAGGGCTGTTTCTGCCCCCTCAGGTACCTACAGCTGCAGCCCTGGGGATTAGCTAGGGCAGGGGGTAATCCTTTTGGGAAAGCTTTGGTTATTAAGTCAAATAGTGTTTGCTTCCTCATTAGTATTCTATCATATAGGGTCACTCACTATGAGTCAAAATCAACTCTACAGCAATGTGGTTTGGGGTTTTAGTCACAGGGCTAGGAACATGGCAGTGAACAAAACAGATCACATCCCTGCCCTCATTGAGCTTAGAAACCTAACAGGTGCTACAACAGAATCCCACTCGGCCATCAAGGGAAATGAAGTCCTCATGCACATCACAACACAATAGACCTTGAAAATGTCATACTATGGGAAATACATCAATCACAAAAGGCCAAATGCTATACACGACTTCTCTGACCAGAGATGAGTGGTCCCAAGGGTGGGAGAAAGACGGGAAAAAGCACTTTCTACTTGGGGGCAGTGAGTTTCTGATCATGAATGTGGAATAACTCAGGACATAACAGTGAGAATGTCTGTACAACTTGAAGAATGAAATCAAGAGGCAGAAACAATTCAATCAGAGCATGTTTTGCTATATGTATTTTTACCACAATAAAAAACGTATTTAATGTCTGACAGGAGAGGCATTACAAGTCAGCTCAAGTGCAATCTGTATTGCAAAGTCAAGCGTCAGGGTGCAGCATGAACAAGGGGGAGTCACACCAGGAACATTTCCTTTAAAAAAAAAAAAATGGGGGTGGAGGGAAGACGAGACAGTAGTCAACAAATGGCTCAGAAAAGAGGAACCCAAAAAACAAATCAATACTCAAATGTGGAATTTCACAAACAATTCATGAAAAGAGTATGAACAGCAGTGACTAGCCCTCATTAGTTGCCCACTACTGCAGTTGTTGTCGTTAAGTGCCATCAAGTTGGTTCTAATTCACAGAGACCCTGTATAGGGCTTCCGCGGAGCAGTTGGTGGGTTTGAACCACCGACCTTGTGGTTAGCAGTCCAGTGCTTATCCTACAGCACCACCCCAGGACTCCCACTGCAGAGGGAGAGGTAAAATTCAATGCACATTTCTGGGCAGTCTCATGGACCAATGCTACCAACACCACTGTGTTCCAGTTTTCGGCATTGTTAACTGAGAGCAGCCATTGTCTCAGCATCTTGGGCAGACAATTTATAATAAAGAAACATCTTGTATCCTTTAAGGTTTCCCAGAAGAAGAATCCCTGGTGGCACAGTAGTTAAGCACTTGACTGCCAACTAAAAGGTCAACAGTTCAAACCCACCAGTAGCTCTACTGGAGAAAAGTGTGGCAGTCTGCTTCCGTAAAGATCTACAGCCTTGGAAACCCTATGGGGACAGTTCTAGCTTGTCCTATAACACTCCTATGAATTAGAATTGCCTCAAGAGCGAAGGATTTGGATTTTTCCGGAAGATGAGAGTTAAGAGTCCTGATGGCGCAATGGCTGAAGCACTTGGCTTCTAACCAAAAGGTACGAGACTCAAATCCACCAACCAGAGAATGATGTGGGGCTGCTTCCATACGGATCACAACCTTGGAAACACTATGGGCAGTTCTACTGTCCTGTAGTGTCGCTAGGAGTCAAAATTGGCTTGACGGCAGTAGCTGTGATGTTTTGGTTTATTTCCCAGGATGACCCCAACTTTCGCATATGTACTCCACCATCCTCAGGAAACTTCAAATGATCCTAGGAACACCAAGGAGGAGCCTGGACCTGTGCCCATGACCACTGTCTCTGTTTACCCCGCCAGCTCCCTAAGGCAGAGGAAGCATGATTTCACACAGCCACTGACCAGCTCCTAGCTTTGGCGTCAGCTCTGAACAGAGACAGCAGGGCTGGATGTGCTTCCCAATACCTAATCACAACGCCCCTCCTCCAGGAAGTCTTCCTAGGTACTTCCTCATTGTGTGACAATGACTTGGTCCTCTATCGGCTGCGCATCAGTGTCACTGAAGGGCTGATGACTCCCCACTTCTGGACACCAAAGGAAGTGCACACTCTCCATAGTACCTCCGTCTCTGGGTGAGAAGACATGATGAGCCCACTGTCTTCCAAGATGGTATGAAACCCCCAGCTGTTTTTCCTCTTTGTTTTCTAACATTTCTAATTCAGGAGAGCAATGTGTGTACCTTAAAACAAGAGCCACTTTACATGTGGTTGACCTAAGGAAAGGGAAAGGGAAAGGAGCCCTAACCAGAGAGACCTTTCACAGGAAACAGGAAATGGCTGCTCCCACACCCCACCCCAATCCTGCCCTCGCTGAGTGGCACCCAATTCGCTATTCTATATGACTTAGGCAAAAGAGCTGAATCTGAGTCAAGCTAGAGAGTTTTTGAGTTGGAAGACAACTTCAAAATCATGGGTCTGCCTCTGCTGAAATGGGGGTGACATGTGACTAAATGGTGGCAGAGCCATGGCCAAAGCCCGGTTGGGTCCAGTGCCCTGGTACAAAGGCAAGGTTTGGAATCCCAGGGATTGTCAGCAGGAATGCACCGAATGCCTTGTGACCTTCCAGGCGAGAGGTTGGAATCCAAGTCTGACTTGTCCCTGTGTAACAGCTGACTCACAATGCCAGCTGGGGAATATTTTGATACCTTCCAATTCGGCCGATGGAGGAAAAGGCGGCACAAAGAGCCCTAGGACTGAAGAGCTGAGGTGCGGCCCGCCAAGGCCACAGACTGCCTGCATGGGCTGTCCACATTCTCCTCATAGCGAGAAAGTGGCTCCCCAAAGAGTCTTCCAGATCTGCCCCAGTGGGCATCATCAGAACTGACTCCAGAGAGCCTTCCAGCTGTGAATGGTGAACAAAGCAAGGCCTCTCTCCATTTGAATGTGAAAGACCCTCCTCAATCAGAGACTGCCCTTAAGCCATCAAACCCTTCACACCAAGGCCAAGTGTCACACTCATGAGAGGATGTGATTTATACACTGACAGGGCCCACAAAGCTGCTTTTGTCCTCCTCCGTTTGCTAACAATTGATCTCCCCCCTAGGAAACTCACTGAGCTATTCAGCAAAAACTGGACTGGGCCTCAGGAAAGAAAAGGACCCAAGAATGGCCAAAACACTAATGTTCACTGGGGATAATTACGTTCCTGTGAAGAGACACTGAAATTGGGGCTTAAAAATTCCTCTGTGTCACACTTACACCATCCACCTCTTCCAAAACCAATACAGAAAAGCAAGAGAAAGAAAAGTCCCGGGCACAACCCTGCTGGGGACTCCCTGCAGCCCCACTTCTGTGGTTTTCTGCAACCTCTCTTGTGGTTTCTGTGCACTGTAGAAATCCCCCTCTGGAGCAATTTTAACTCAGGCTCTGGCCAGCTGTTTTCCTTTCTCAACATCTCAATCTACAAAGCCGAGAGTAAATATGGGTTTGGTCCTAGCATCCTGCTCAGTTCAACAAAACCAATTCTGGCCACTTCACCTTCTGTTTTCCCCATCCCAGGCCTCCCTCCTTCTCAGATTCTAACATAAGCTACAGGATTCATTGCCTTCTGGCTCCCTTCCCATCCACTTTCTAAAATACGAATTTACGCACTGCACCTAATCCAAACATAGCCTAAATCTAGGACCCTAGCACAAACTACATTTAGGGGTCCTCATGTGCAGCTGTGGGTTAATGCGTCAGACTGCAAAGCAGGATGAACTGCAAGGTCGGCAGTTCAAACTCACCAGTGGATCCTCGGAAACCCTATACAGGGTCGCTATGGGTCGAAATTGACTCAGCAGCATTTAACAACATGCATGTGTGTGTGTAGGCTCCTGGTGTGGCATTGTAGGATCAACATTGGGCTTCAAACCAAAAGATCAGCTGATCAAACCGACCAGTTGCTCCTCGGAAACCCTGTACAGAGTCACTATGAGACGGAATTAACTCAACAGCACTTGACAACAACGTGGATCATGAGCTGGGCTGCTAACCACAAGGTCAACTGTTTGAATCTTCTGCTCCTGTAAAAATGTAGTCTCAGAAACCCTATGCAGGATCGCTAGGTCGGAAGCAACTCAATGGCACACAACTACCACCACGTTCTGTTCTTAAGTGCTGCTGCGTCGGTTCTGACTCACAGCGACCCTGTATAGGAGAAGTGGCTGGTGAGTTTGAACTGCCTACCTTGCAGTTCAAATATTTGTGGTACAGGGTTTATACTACAGCACCACACACCAAGATACGCTAGACTGCAAAGTTAATCACTCCCCTCCTCTGCTACAAAATGTCTACCTTTACATTTCCAACCCTCACAATCAGTCCTGATAACAATTATTCACTATTGTATCACAAGAAACCTATATGCATTTCCTTTCATAAGCCCCGCCCAGACAGACTGGATACTACTCAGTGGAGATTCTACCTTCCTCCACACCCTCTGGATCTAGGCTCCCTCTTGAAAGCTTGTAAGCCAGTCACTTCTTGCCTTTGAAGCCCCTCCATTTTAAACCTGTAAATCTCTGTGGGAGCAGAGAGCCTCATCTTTCTCCCACAGAGTGGACTTGAACTGTTGACTTTGTGGTCTGAAGTCCAGTGCGTATCCTAAAGAGCTATCATGCTCTGAGAACCCGGTAACTCCTTAGGATGTTGTTGTTGTTAAGTGCCATTGAGTCTCGAGTCGGTTCCAACCCATAGCAACCTGGTGTGGGTTAATGTGCTGGAATGCAATGACAATTTGAACCACAAGGTCAGTGGTTCAAACTCACCAGCAGCTCCTTGGGAGCCCTATACAGGATTACATTGAGTGTGAACCAACTTGATGGCACTTAACAACTGCTCAATAACAAGTGCTTATCCTAAAGAGTTGGAACCCTGGTATGGCGCTGTGGGCTAATGCTCTGGACTGTAAAGTTGTTTGAACCACAAGGTCAGTGGCTCAAGCTCACCAGCTGCTCCTTGGAAACCCTATACAGGGTTGCTATGGGTTGGAACCAGCTCGATGGCACTTAACAACAACAACAACAACATCCAGGGTATACGCTGTGATTGGTTGCTGATGCATGAAAGGGATTGTAACCATAGCAATGAAACAATGTATGATTAAGATGAATGTAAAAGTAATGGTCTCCCATGTAAACTATAAATAAAACACTTTTTAAAAAAAAGTTCATGGATAAATGGAATAAAGGAAGAGACCACGGATACAAACTTTTTGAAGCATACATACTCATACATATCTGACCACATTTGACATTAAAAGGCTTTTCTTCTAAAAAGGTCTTTTGCTAGGGAGACACTATGCAAAAACAATTTAGAACACTCAGCACGGGTTCCTGCCACTTGCTGTTGTTAAGTGCCTTAGAGTCGATTCCTAATCATAGTGACCCTGTATAGAATATTTCCAAGGAGTGGCTGGTGAATCTGAACCACCAACTTAGCAGTCCAGTTTTATCCTATAGCGCCACACCAGTACCTAATATATCATCTATCCATCTGAAATATTATTTCTTAGAAATATAATGACCCTTTGGTGGCCCACAGACCAAAGGAGTCCTGCAGACATGTTCTGTCTGGCTCTCAGTGTTGGCAGAAGCTGCAATCAAACCAAGCTGAGCAGGTTGCCAATAGTAGGCAATCTGAGAGAGATTATACAAAAATTCTGCATTTCTCACTGCTCTAAGAAACTCACACCTGGCATCTGGTGCCCAATTTCTCCTGAAAATAGCTGGTTTGCACTAGACAGCAGGCATCCCTGGAGATGGGAGAGAAAGGTACTGGTCCAGCCTGTGCAGACCCTTCTCCTCCAGGCCTCTGCCCACAACACACGTACTCCTGTTTACAGTCCAGAAACCATTCGCTAGTGAGAACACAAACCTTTTTGACCAGGGTTGTCTCCGGTGAATCCAGTTTTGCTCGCTTGCTATCAGGTCCATCTTCTACCCCCTGGCTCACTTTGGCAACTTTGGTCTTCTCCCTGGAGGGTGACAGGTGGTGGGGTGGGGTTCTAGCCATGTACCAAACCAGGAGAATAGCATGGTTAGAGCTAGGGTCAGACAGATCTGGATTCAAATCCTTGCCTGGGGACAGACTACCTGTTAAGTTAGTTGCTGACTTGCTCTGTGAAAACAACAGTCCATGGCAGGATTCAAATAACAGAAGTTACTGAGTACATCATAAGCTCTCAAAAAATGAAAGAAATTCTTAATACATTCTACTGGAATCATGAAGTAAATTTTCAAGAAACCAGTAATTGTCATCTAGTTGATGCCAACTCGTAGTGCCCTGACATGTATTAGAGAACTGTGCTCTGTAGGGTTGTCGATGATGATTTTTAGAAAGCAGATCACCAGATCTATCTTCTGAAATACACAGCGAAACTTAATTCTTACTCTCTGCCATGAGAGTGCAAGTTTAAACAATCTGACATGCTTTTTCTACTATGATTTCTTTATGCGTTTATAATGTGCCCAAAGAACTGGATTTTCTTAAAACCACACATCATCTGTCCTTCCCCCATCTCAATTTTATAGCCAAGAAAGTTGCAGTCCAGAAAAATTAAGTGGCTTGACTGAATCTCTCTGTGGAAAGCTCCTACCACCACCCAGGGCCTCTCTTTACCTCCCATTAGCAAGTTGGGGAGAGGGAGGGAGGCTGGAAATTACAGCAAAAAAAAAAAAACAAAACAAAACACCCCAACCCATACAGTTTTACAGTACTCTATCATAAGCCATCTTTCACCTAGAAGCTACAAATCCAAAACACTGCAGGTCCCATCTTGCGAGAATTACCAAGATCTACAACCTCACTGTTCAAAAGGAGAGACATGCTCTATTTGCTACACGAGAACTTTTCCAAGACAGCCTTTGGCTAGATATGGCTCTGGAGTTACCTGTCTGATTTTATGCTTGTGTTACTCTTTCAACCTAAAAACACACCATCCAAAGCTGGATGGCGGGGGAACTGCTTATAATCTCAGCAAGCCTTCCCCAAACAGAAAGTGTGACTCTAATACCTGAAGCCCAGACTGACCAAATACCCACATGGTGGCCTTTGATGGCGTGTGAAGTCTGCTGTCTTTTCTGCAGGGTCTATTTTCAGATTACAGCAACATTTTAGAGGGCAGGGACATTTTCGATAATCCTGAACCACAATGTATATATTCAGCGGGCACTACTTCCTTCAGATGGTTTATATGCCCCCAGTAAATAAAACTCAATTTTGAAAATGCTATGTTCTCCCTCATCTTCCAACACTTACTCTACAAACTCATGTTCTCCAAGATTGGCAAACGTGTATCCATGGTAGCCAAAAACATCTCCTGTGAAGAACTTGATGCTGTTTTTATGACAGATCTGGTCAACTTTCACTAGGACATCCCTGGAGCAGCAAGTCAGACAGACCTGCAGAAAGAGAGAATTTGGCACTGCATGAGTCCTGCCCTAGCATCTCCATAAATCTTAATGAACAGTCTCTCTGGGCATGCTGGGAGCCAGTTCCAAACTAGTACAACAGGTTCTTTGGGTCCAATAGTTAAAAGACCAAAAAAAAAGTTGCAGGTTTCAGTGTGTAGGAAACGTAAATTAAAAGACCAACACTTTTCTGCTTAAACTGTGTTTAGGCTGAAAGTAAACGCTACTGAATGCATTTGTTTCCACTATATCATAAACAGAAAAACCAGATTTCATAGTTTTCATGAGGAGCAAAAGGATACATCATGTAGACTATTTCTAAACTCTTAATAGCTATCAAATTCTGAATAAGCTATAGAACTACAGGAGCAAAATAAGCTCTTTAAATTGACCCTAAGGTGTGGTGCTGTGGGTTAATGCGCCAGACTGCAAAGCCATTTGAACTGTAAGGTCGGCGGTTCAAGCTCACCAGTCGCTCCTCAGAAACCCTATACAGGGTCACCATGGGTCAAAATCAGCTTAATAACAGGGCACTAACAACAACAGGGCATTAAGTTTCACATTTTTTAATGTGAGGGTTTCCCACTCCCTCCTTCTTTTGATGGATAAGATACAAAAGATAAACAAGTCCAGTTGGGATTATTTTTTCCACATATTATGGTGTGAAACTTTATCTGAATTTAAAGACAAAAGGCAAGGTTTACAGACCAAATGACCTTTCATTCAGAAGGCAATGAAGAGGTGATTCACTCAGCAGAATTACCAATGTCACCCTGGGGCTTCTGGGTTTGTTTCAATAAACTGAGGTGTTGGCCAAGTCTGCGCTGTATTGTACAAATACCAATTCTGGGACAGAAGCTGAGTGATCAAGATCAAAATGATTAACTTACAAATTGAATGTTTTCTCTAAACATGGAAAGTTGGAGAGACAAAATTACATTAACTTGCTGGCATCTCTTTGCTGCTGTCCGTCATTCTGAGTGACATGAAACCATCCAGAGAAATATGATCCTTTGGTGTCACTGAGAGGATGCAGCCAATCAAGGAAAAGAACAAATAATCTAATCTAAAGAGTAAGAAAGCCATAGCTGAATATGCAGCCAACTGACCACATGGAGTCTTGCCACCAGACCTACAATGTGGAGCGTGTAACAAGGCCCAGGAAGCAGTTCTCCTCACCCATCCTTCAGTTCTAACAAACCTGGCCTCTAATTGTAAAAGGTCCAAGAGACACCTAAGATGAACAAAGAAATGAAGAGAGGACTTGTGTCCAAATGGAAAGCGTCCCAAAACCTGAGTGACAATGTAGAAAGAATCATAAAAAAACAAAATACACGATCTATCATTTTAAACCCTTATGTGAACAAATGCATATATGAAATTTAACAGTGTGAAAAACAAACTACCTAATGCAAATTTGAACTTCTAATGCAGGATGAGGAACTTTTTTTGACAAAATTTGTAACATCATTCGCAGGCCATACAAAATTATCAACTTTAAAATTAGCCTTCTAGGCTTGCAGAATGTGCCCTTTGGTTGTTTAAATGATTATATATTCCTGAGTGTTTTTGTGTACATCAAAAAGAAAAGAAAAAACCCAGAGAGAATAGTAGCAAATACTATTGAGTGATGGTGCACGGAGGAGACTGTAATCATTGCAATGAAATGATGGTATAAAGCCGATGTCTCCCATGTAAACTATCGCTCAGTTCACAAAAACTAAAACTAGAAAAAAAAAGCCTGCTATATTTGAACAAACATTAACTCACCCTATATATTACCTGGTTAATCCTCTCATTAAGGAGCTCTAGTAGTGTAGCGGTTACAAGTCAGGCTGCTAACCTCAAAGTTAGCCGTTCGAAAGTACCAGCTATTTCGTGGGAGAAAGATGAAGCTTTCTGCTCCCATAAACATTTACAGCCTTGGAAACCCTATGCAGAGTTGCTATGACTCGGAACCAACTCCACGGCATACCATCTCCACCAATGTGATGGCTGGACTCTTGGTGTGGCGCTCTACTATAAGCACTGAACTGCTAACCGCAAGTTAGCCAGATGTTCCCAAGCCTTGCTCTAATGGAATGGGTTTGCCATTTTTAAAAAATGAGCAGATCATTGGTAACAAGTTCATGCTTCTCAAACCTTTGTTAAGCTTTCCCAGGACACAGGGAACTAAGTCTGTAAAGGCACAGATAGTGAGGTTAAAGTTAACATGTTCTTTTCACCTAGGCATAGAGGGATCTAGCAGTGAAACTAAATGAGGTTAGATAGGCCTCATTTGGTCTATCAAACAGTATAGTGATGGTGGGTAGTTCTGCATAGCAACAAAGTCAAAGCGATTAAGAAAAGGAGAGAGACAGACACAAACCAAGATCAGGTGTGTTCTCTCTTAGAACAAAACACAGCTGTGGTTTGATATTTCTAACAAAAAACTATCTCTGCTACAGAAATTAATCAACAACCTGCAGAGTTTTGGGGTACAAATAATTTGCAATAAAATGTATCACAACTATGTGCCCAAGTTCTGGAAGGAAGACAAAACCATCAATGATGAAATCTGGTTTTAGGTTGCATACACTTGAAGCAGCAGCCAGTGGGGAACAAGTCACCAATAGTTAACAGTAGGTCTAACAGAGTGGGCCTCTCCTACACCATGTCCCACCAATACACCATGTACCTAAAGAAACATGTGTCTCATCAACTTAAAAAGGGAAAAGGAAAGCACTTCCCAGAGTCTAATGCTCTAAGAACACAAAAGCTTTCATTCCGAAGCAATTAACCCTCTGTTGGAAACTTACAGCATCAAACTGAGTGAAAAAAGACTCTGGTTTCTTTTCTATATTTTCAGTGTCCACCTTCACATCCACCATGGGGTTGAGATTTTGAGCTCGCTCCAAAGAGGCTTCGGCCCTATTTCGGCCAACGGACCCAGTCCGGATCAGAAACTGTGCTCCCGGGTCTTCTGGAGATACCTAGGGAAATATATTTACATAAATTCTTTATTTTCCCTCTTTTGGAGGGGTGGAGGTGGAAAGGAAGCAAATCTCAAAAACAATGAACTTCTGAATTTTAAACAAAAGCTAACAGGAATCTACTTAATATAATACCCGCAACTGTCTTTCCTCCTAAAGCTTTCAAATATGAAGGCCTATAATTTTTTTTTTTTTTTTAAACTGGTCACTGCTGGCTAAATAGCACCCCCTTGTGTTTATATAGACAAATTACTCTAAACAATAAAATCCAAACACTTCCACTTACACCTGCAAACAAAATGACTGAATACTTATAAGTCCTAAGTATTTACTAAAATCTTAGTGAACAGTTACCTAAAATACTTAGAAGCCCTAAGTATTTACTAAATACTTACCATGTGCCTAACTCTAGGCACTTCAGGACATATGTACATTAAGTAGTTAAAAGATGGGAGCCCAGTATTTCCATACAGTAAGCACCAAACTATGAACCACAAAGTCTGTGTAATACAGTCTGCATCACATATTCAAAGTCACCAGCTGCTCCACAGGAGAAAGGTGAGGCTTTCTACTCCCACGAAGATTTAAAGCCTCAGAAAACCTACTGCTGGTAAGTTGAAACCAACTCAGCAGAATGTAACAACAGTTTAAAAGACACAGACCCTGCCTACAAATGGTTTATATATTCAGACTGGTGCAAACATCAGATATAATTAAGAATACTTACACACAAACCTCAGAGAAGAGGAGAGGCAGGTAGGGTGTCACAGCAGAGTGTCACCCAGAAGGCTGGATGCCAACAGAGCAGAATCTCCAAGATGAAATGACAGTCACCAGTATGATTACAGATTTCATCCTGTCCACAGAGCATATCTTTATACCCAACGTTTAATTTCTCTGCACCCAAGACAGGGTTCAACAGAAGTGATCTCCCCTTATGTCCTCCTAAAACCTAGCCACAGTCCCCATACATCCTCATCACCTTTCCTCCAAGCTCAACAAAAACGAGTTGGCACTCCTCCAATGAAGGCTGACCTTCTAAAATAGTGACCTTGACCCATCCTGCCCTCTTTCTTCAGGGACTCTGCTCCATACTGACAGCTGTCAAACAGTGGTGAAGCCAATCCTGGCTTCACCACTTACTGTGTGACCTTAAACAGGTGTTTATCCCTTGAGAGAGAGAAAGAGAGAGATGCTATATGAGAGCTAAGTTACAAGCCACTGTGTTTACCCTTGAGAACCAGGCAGAGTTCAGACTCAAGTGTGGAAGGCATTGTGAGTTCTCATGCATGGGATGGCAATAATCTGCCACTCCAACATGACAAAAAAACTAAACCCACTGCCTCCGAGTCTATTTCAACTCATAGTCACCCTAACGGACTCTTCAGAACTGTCCCGGGAGGTTTCCCAGGCTAGCAATGTTAATGGAAGCAGACTACCTCATCTACTTACCAGGGAGCAGCTGCTGGGTTCAAACTGCTAGCTTTCTGCTTAATAATCCAGTGCTTAACCCACTGTGCCATCAGAAACCCCTGCACCGGCCAACAGTAATACACTGATATGAACTCCTGGTTATAGGATCAGCACTGGACTATGAACCACAAGGTCAGCAGTTCAAACCTACCAGCTGCTCCTCAGAAACCCTATACAGAGTCGCTATGAGTCAGAACCAACTCCACGACATTTTACGACAATGATATATTTATAGTGCCATTACCCCAGCATACAACCCTCTATTTTACAGGAAGCACCACCCTGAGATTACTCACAAGTTGAGAAAGGTCACATCACCATTTGGTTTTATTTTTCCACATAAAGGGTTCCCTAGCAGCTCCCTGGTTAGGCACTACCCTTCCTTCGGTCTCTACTCATTCCCTTTTGTAGAAATTTCTTCCTAGAAGAAATGAGCCCTGGGAGTACTGTAGGATAAGCATGGGACTGCTAATAACATCGGTAGTTCAAGCCTACTACATACTCCACAGGAAAAGGATGAGGCATTCTACTCCTACAAAGATTCAGACTTAGAAACCCTATACCCGGGTCACTATGAGTCACAACTCGTTGGCACTTAACAAGACAAGCCCTGGTGTTTTAGTCGTTAAACACATGACTGCTAACAAGAAGGTAGGTAGTTCTCCAAGAGAAAGATGAGGCAGTCTGCTTCCATAAAAATTACAGTATTACAGTCTTAGAAAGCCACGGGGCAGGGCAGCAGCATCCATGGAGTTTTACTCGGGATCTTGACGTGGCTCTGTACAATAAGCACTGGACTGTGAACTACAAGGTCAACAGTTCTAGCCTACCAGCTGCTCTGCAGGAGAAAGATGAAGCTTTCTGCTCCCATCAAGATGGACAACCTTGGAAACCCTACACAGGGTGGCTGTGAGTTGGAACCAAAGGCACTTGACAATAGATGCGTTCCTGCCTCTAGGGGGCACTGTGGTCTGTGAGATGAGAGAACACCCAGGGCCCACACTGTTGATGAGGATAACAGGGCTGCTTCCTTGCAGAAAGTTTCTTTTCTTGGAAGGTTTTTCAATTCAACTCAAATATCAATTTGTGACTGTGATATTAAGCAAGCCAACCTATGTTTCTCTTCATATTGCAGTAGGATTTTTAATTTAAAAATAATTTCAGGAATTATTTTTCTCCTGAAATCCCAAAACAAAGTCATGCTTTTAAAAATTTCATTAACATTTACTTTATTCCAGTCTCTACCTCAGACAAAGGTGTGCTGGTTACTTCTTGTTGTTCTTGTTGTTGTTGTTAGGTACCATCAAGTCAGTACTGACTCATAGTGACCTTATGCACAGCAGAATGAAACACTGCCTGATTCTGTGCCAACCTCACTATTGTTGCCACACTTGAGTCCATCGATGCTGCCACTTGGCCAATCCATCTCATTGGGGGGTCTTCCTCTTTTTCTCTGATCCTCCACCTTACCAAACATGATATCCTTCTCCAGTGACTGGCCCCTCCTGACAATATGTCCAAAGTATGAGAGATGAAGTTTGGCCAT
>NW_006408634.1:9467364-9490548 GCF_000296735.1 Chrysochloris asiatica
TCAGCTATGCCAAGAAATTTAGAAGACAACTATCTGGCCGACTGATTGGAAGAGATCCATATTTGTGCCTATTCCAAAGAGAGGTGACCCAACGGAATGTGGAAACAATCAGGCAATGTCTTTGGTATCTCATGCTGGTTACTTAGCATGAAACAAAACCTCAGATCATTTCATGCGGAAAATTCCCAAGTATAATAAACATGACAATACAAGACTTTAAGCTTTTCTCTAAAACAGAGACATTGTTTCTGGAATTTGCCTTAAAATATTATGCACAAAAAAGAAGACATATAAAAGAAGCCAGGTAGATGGGGTGTCAAATATTCTTTTATCTATACTTAAATTTTTCTATAAAAGAAATTAAAATATCATATCAAACCAAACCCACTGTGGAGTCAATTCCGGCTATGCTAAGCAGTCCACATATAGTCTCTCTAATCCTATATTAAGGAGCACTGGTGGCGATGTGGGTTTAAGTATCAAGCAGCTGACCACAAGGTCAGTGATTTAAACCTACTAATCACTCACAAGAAGAAAGATGAAGCTTGGCTTCTCTCATAAAGATTTACAGTCTCAGAAACCCCAAGGAGCTGTCCTATACTACCCTGTACAGTTGCTATGAGACAGAATTGACTCGATGGCTGTGAATGTTAGGTGCCATAGAGTCAATACTGAGTCATGGAGATTCTGTACACAACAGAACGAAACACTGCCTGGTACCTACACCAATTGTTGCTACACCTGAAAACATTGATCAAAATCAGGTCCTGAGACACCATTTCAATGCACATTAACTCTTTAGGTGATTGTGAGACGCACACTGGAAAAGCTCTTCTCCAAACTTCTCCACAATTCTCCAAGGGAGACGTCATGACTCCACGTGACAGACAGGCCAGTGCACCAAGGTGAGGTGCGGTGAGGCTCATCTGGTCACCCCATTAGGATGTGGGTGAAGGCACAGCATAAGCAAGTGTCCTGTTAAGGAGAGGGAGACTGAGTTGGCGAGTAGTGAGGAGATTGGATACTCACCTGTTCGTGGTCCAGCATGGTCAATCCTTTCACCCCTGCCAGGATGAGGTTCTTGGCAATTTCAGCCCCAAGGCCTTTCATGCCGACCACAAGTACCCGGGAGGCCCGCAACCTGTAAGGCAGACACTATTAACTTGGTAATACTGGAGCGTGAAAACACCCAGAATCCTAGGAGAACAAACCCAGACACACAACTAACAGGGAAATAGTTCCGGTTTTCCTAAATACACTGAACCATCACCACCTCAAATCTAGGAAAGAGACCAACACAGAACACGGTGCAATGCTACAGTATTAGTACTAGACCACGAGGTCAATTCAAAACACAAGGTTGGGAGGTTCAAACTCACCAACCGCTGCTTGGAAACTCTATACAGGGTTGCTATGAGTTGGAACTGACTCGATGGAACTGATTCTATGGACTTAATAACAATTGTGCCAGGCTGCTAACTGCAAGGTCAACAGTGCAAACCCACCAGCTGCTCTTTGGAAACCCTATACAGGGTCACTTTGAATCAGAACCAACTGATGGCAAGTACAAGAACAACAATGCCAGTAACCCTTGTGAGGGTAAAAAAAGAGGGGTGACTACTTACCCATAGTCCCTGCACCTCCAGCTTACATCTGGGAAGGGAGACAAACAGGCATATGTAGTATGTCAAGCAGGGTAAGATTAAAGATGAGTGAGGATGAGATTTTAGATACAGTGGCCTTGAAGGTCTTTCAAGAGAAGCAATGAACAAAATAAAAAGAGGGAGGAACATATGGCTATTTTGGGAGAAGGACATCTCAGGCAGAGAAACCAGCAAATGCAAAAACCCAGAAGGGGAAGTAATTACCATCTGCCAGGAACAGAGAAGCTAAAGACAAAGAAAAGAATGGGGTAGACAGAAACAGGGTACACATCAGGAAGACCCTCACAGGCTTCAGCACAGGATTCTGGATTTTATGGAAAGCCAAGAGGTGTGTGTATACAGCAGAAAGTGACGTAGTTAAGACAAAAATGAATGGTTCCTTGGACTAATACAGTAACAGAAAAGGTGGTGAGAGAGTACTCTTTGTGGCATTAAAAAGGGTGTGCTGGGAGATAAGCACTGGGCTGCTAACCGCACTAAACAACAAGGAGGGCAGTTCAAACCCACCAGCCATTCTCGGAAACCCTGTACAGCTATGAGTTCGTACCAACTGGACAGCACTAAACAACAACATTAAAGGAAATAGTTCTAGCTTGATGAGGCAAAGCCCAATCAGAGAGTGGGCTCTCCCCAAATGTTTGACACTGTAGCAGGATAAGCACTGGACTGCTAACTACAATGAATGGTTCAAACCACTACTCAGAAACCCACACAGACTGGAAGCAGATTACCAGGACTGCCTGAAAAGGAGTAAGAACCATAGTGATTCTGCTAACTTATGAGGTGATTCTCTCCAATTACTAAAATAGTTTTAATAATGATGGGAACTTACATAGACTTCTGATTTCCTTTGTTGCTATGATCAAATAACAGAATTGAGTGAGTTACAATTTTAACATTCTTTCTATCACAGTCCTATGCCTGGGTCTCAGCCTCTCCACTATTATTCTTTATGTTGTTAAGTACCATTAAGTCTATTCCAATTCATAACAACCCTGTACAGAGTTTCCAAGGAGCAACCATGTGGTTCAAGCTGACTTGCAGTCCTGGTGAGTCTGAACTGTCATTGTTGTTGTTGTTAAGTGCTGTGGAGTCAGGGTTTCTGAGGCTGTAAACCTTTGTGGGAGCAGAAAGCCTCATCTTTCTCCTGTGGAACAGCTGGTAGTTTCAAACTGCTGACCTTGCAATTCGCAGCCCGATTAGTAACCACTACGCTACTATGGGGCCCTTCTACTGCCTCCCAGACTTGGCAAATATGATCTTTCGAATATATGACTCCACTTCACTAGACTAGGAGCTCAGTGGTGGTGGTGGTGGTGGTGGTGTGCTGTACAGTCGGTTCTGACTCACAGCGACCCTATATAGTGTTTCCGAGGCTATAAATCTTTACAGGAGCAGAAACCTTCATCTTTCTCCCGCAAAACCTCTAGTAGTTTCGAACTGCAGGCCATCTGATCAGCTGCCCAACTCATAACCCCTACGCTCCCAGAATTTAATAGTCTACCCAAAATATTCAAATCCACTCAGGAGTGCCTTGGAAGACAGGCATGGCAATCTGCTTCCAAAAGGTAACAGTCTTGAAAACCCTGTGCGGTCCTGCTCTGCACCCATGGGGTTGCCAAAAATCAACAGATGACAAAGGACAACCATAAGAGGGGAAAACTGACACAAAGATGGACAGCACACAACTAAGGTAAATAACAGAGGTGCTCCCATTGAACAGTCTCTTGTCACAGATTGACAGCATTATCCTAGTAGGTGGAAAGGAAGCGCTCCAACTTCCAGAGGCCTACCCATCCTTGGAGAACTAGTACAGATGCTGCATAAGTAATGTTTCTGACAGGAGCACAGCGATCAAAGTTCAGCCTTTGACATCAGAAAAGTTGAGCCAGTACCTGCCAGGTATCTGCTGTAACTAGTAGTTTACAAACCCTCCCTTCACCTGGCCCAGACACTAACATCACACCTGGAATGCAGAATTTCAGCTTGCACGTGTCCTTTCAGTGTAAGTAACTGCGTCTTTTCTTGTCTGGCTGTTTGAAGGCCTTATACAATTAGCACGACCCAGCTCTTCTCCAGGAATCTCTGCTTCAAATACCACTCATCACCACCACTCCTCTGCACACATTCACTTCTTCTCAGGCCCTGTGCTCCTAACAGAATGACACTGCCAACACTAATGTCCTTGGAGTATCGAATCCTGGCTTGGGCACTTGCTAAATGAGTAACTTGGGCAAGCTTCAAAACCTCTTTAAACTTCATTTTGTTCATCTGCAGAATGAGGATAATTCTGACTCCACTGTTGTTTAATCCCAACAACCTGGTAAGATGTGTGTGCGGAAGCTTCTAACATAAAACAGATACTCAGTAAGCATTGCTTGAACGTTCACATCACATCTCACAAAGCTGGAACTGGAATATGCCCTCTCTGCTTCTTTAGGCCTAGTGAACCCTTCCCCCAATTTGAGCACCCAATTCAAATGTCATGTCCTTGAAAAGTCCTTTATCATGGCAGATACCAGGGAGCACACCCGTCTGTCTTGAACTTTACCAGCAACTGCCACCTAAAAAGGCCTCTGACCAGATGTCACAAAGCAAAGAGGCCTTTCCAGGAGCCCCACACACCTAGATGGCTCCACAGATTCAGACTGCATCAACAATTTTTATTCAACCACCAAATACCATGTTTATCTTTTTTGTCCTCAATCGTGTAGGAATCTTGGTTTATTTATGCTAGATTTTATAAACAGCACCCAGGTGCCATCAAGTCAATTCCAACTGATAGTGAGCCCATGTGACACAGGAGATTTTAGGCGTCATCTTTACAGACTGCCAAGTCTTTCTCCCACAGAGCGGCTGCTGTGTTTGAATCACTGACCTTTCAGTGAGCAGCTGAGGGTTTAACCATCATCAGGGCTCCTTAGATTACAAGAAAAGCACTTGAATAATCCTTTTAAGACTAAATTACTTTTTGCTTTGGACTTTTTGCTGAAATTATGTGTCATATAGTAAAGGAAAGCATTTTGGATGAAATGAAAAATATTCTTTGAGGCAATAAAGATTTTTCTAACAATTAGTGTGGGATGCATATATTCCAAGGAGTCTCTGGTGCTAGAGCTGGTAAGATGCAGCCAGATTCTTCAGATTCACACACATTTACGAGCCCCCACAAGATGGCAGCATGCACTAAAAGTGGGATGTTGTTGCTGTTAGTGCCAAGGAGTCGCTTCCAACTCATAGCAACTCTGTATAGCATTTCTGAGCAGCTGGTGGGTTTGACCCTACTGTGCCACACCAGGAGTCCAAAAGTGGTATAACAGCTTCTTACTAAACCCCAGAGGTGGAAAATGTAGGTGGACATGTATGTCCCACGAGTCATGAAAAGGAGAAATAGTACCTGGTATATTGTTATCGCGTGTCAAGTCAATGCCAACTCATAATAAGCCTGTTTAGTGTTTCCTGTATAGTGTTTCCCAGAGTGTCTGGTGGGTTTGAACAGCCCAACTTTATAGTTAGAAGTCCAGTTTATCCTACAGCACAAGGGCTCTCTACACCTGGCATATGTTGTTGTTGTTAGGTGCCATCGAGTCGGTACTGACTCATAGAGACCTTATGCACAGCAGAATGAAACACTGCCCAATCCTGGGCCAACCTCACTACTGTTGCCACACTTGAGCCCATCAATGCTGCCACTTGGCCAATCCATCTCATTGGGGGTCTTTCTCTTTTTCTCTGACCCTCCACCTTACCAAACATGATATCCTTCTGCAGCGACTGCTCCCTCCTGACAATATGTCCAAAGTATGGAAGATGAAGTTTGGCCATCTTGGCCTCTAAGGAGCCCTCTGGCTGCACTTCTACCAACACAGATCTGTTGGTTTTATGGGCAGCCCATGGCACTTTCAATATTCTTTTCCAACACCATAACTCAAAAGCATCAATTCTTCTACGGTCTTCCTTAATCACTGTCCAGCTTTTGCATGCATATGAGGTTATCAAAAATACCATGACTTGAGTCAGGTGCACCTTAGTCCTCAAGCTGACATCTTTGCTCTTCAACACTTTAAAAAGGTCTTGTGCAAAAGATTTGCCTAATCCGATACATTGTTTGATAGTTGATAGTTGATCCAAGAAGAATGAAATCCTTGACAACATCAATCTTTTCTCCGTTGATAAGAATGTTGTTTATTGGTCCAGTGGTGAGGATTTTTTTCTTGACATTGAGATGTAATCGATAGGCTGTGCTCTTTGATCTTCATCAGTAAATGTTTTTTAAGTCCTCTTCACTTTCAGCAAGCAAGGTTGTATCATCTGCATATCGCAAGTTGTTAATGAGTCTTCCTCCAATCCTGATGCCACGTTTTTCTTTATATAACCCAGCTTCTCGGATTATTTGCTCAGCATACAGGTTGAATAAGTATGGTGAAAGAATACACCCTGTCGCACACCTACCTTTCTTAATTTTAAGTCATTCACTGTTCCCATGTTCTGTTCGAACAGCTGCCTCTTGGTCCAGGTACAGATTCCTGCTGAGCACAATTAAGTGTTCTGGAATACTCATACCTCATAATGTTGTCCATAGCTTGTCATGATTCATACAATCGAAAGCCTTTGTGTAGTCAATAAAGCATAGGTAAACATCTTTCTGAAATTCTCTGCTTTCAGGCAAGATCCATTGGACATCAGCAATGATATCTCGCATTCCATCGCCTCTTCTGAATCCGGCTTGAACCTCTGGAAGTTCTCTGTCAATGTATGCGTGCAGCCATTTCTTTATTATCTTTAGTAAAACTTTACTCGCATGGGATGTCAAAGACACTGCCCGATGATTTCCACATTCCATTGGGTCACCTCTCTTTGGAATGGGCACAAATATGGTTTTGGCATATAGTCAGCATTTAATAAACATTATTATTAAATCTAAGGAGCTCTGGTAGCGTAGTGGTTATGATCCGGGCTGTGAACCGCAAGAACAGCAGTTCTAAACTATCAGCTGTTCCGCAGGAGAAAGATGAGGCTTTCTGCTCCCATGAAGATTTACAGCCTCGGAAACCCTGTATAGGGTCGCTATGAGTTGGAACCAACTCCACGGCACATAACCATCACCACCATTATTAAACTTGTGCCAACAAGATGGATTGGCAAAGTGGCAGCAACAATGGGCTCAAGCATAGCAATGATTATGAGGCTGGTGTAGAACTGGGCAATGTTTTGCTCTGTTGTGCATAAAGTCGCTATGAGTCGGTACCGACTCGACAGCACCTAACAACATTATCAGGAGGAGGGATCAGTCCCTGGAGAAGGACATTAAGCTCGGTCAAGAAGAGGGTCAGCAAAAAAGAGGAAGACCTCCAATAAATGGATTAGCAAAAGGGCTCAAGTATAGTGCAATTGTATGGTGCAGGACCAGGCAATGCTTCGTTGTGTTGTGCAGACGCTTGCTGTGAGTCAGAACAGACTCGATGGCACCGTGTGTGGTGCTGTGGGTTTCATCCACAAAATCAGTGGATCAAACTCACCAGATGCTCCTTGGAAAACCTATACATGGAGTACCGCTGTAGGATGAACACCAGACTGCTAGCTGCAAGGTCAGCAGTTCAAACCTAGCAGCCACTCTTCAGAAACCCTACTGTTGGGGACCGCAAGCACTGAGATGCTGAGGCCCTGTGTCATGGACGAAAATCCAACACGAAGGCCCCGCGCTCAGGATTGCTAGCCAGGGACCCTGAGGGCCAAAGGAAGTGACGTCCTGATGTCCCAGGTTCATTGGTTTTTGTGAACTCACTGGTGGGCTACCTCTGTATAATTTTGTTTGGTCTTATTTATTCATTCTATGCTTCTAATTCCAGTAATTGTAGCTTCTGAGAAAATGGTTTCTTATGTGCCTCTCTTAATGTGTCCACTGTGTTGGCAGTGCGTAGGGTCCTGGGAACAAATCTCTCTGAGGAACAAGCTCTGGCCATCTGGCAAGCCAAGTCCAAACTGCTCTTTATCAAGTTATTCAGTTATGTTTGATATTAACTTAATACATGAGCTCTTGATATCCATGTACAATATTAAAACAAAAGCCTTTTCTAAAGTTGAGGCCGTAAAAGTTCCAAAGGCAGGTTTGCTGGGGAGAATTCGACCAGGGTATTCACTTGATGGCACATAACAACAACAATTCACTCAAGGTAGATTGGTAAATTTCGGGAGTATTGTTTAAGGAATAATAGTGGCAAGCCACTTCAAACTGTCCCCAGGTGTAACCCATTAACCTGGATGTCCTCCTTCCTCCTGAAAGCTTAAGCCAGGTTGCTGAAACAGCTTGACTCCCTTCAGACCTTTCAAATCCTTTTCACCTTTTCCCATTAGAGATTAAGTGCTATAAGTATGTTAATTAGCCTTGAGAAACCTCACATGGCTGCTTTAGGATTTAAGCCTAAAAAGTAATTTATAACAGTTTGCTTGAATTTTTGGAAAATTAAGACTGTTAGATCATTAAGACAATTTGCGATGTATATTTTAGAATTTGTTCCTGTAAATCATTGTGTCCTGTTTTGAATGATTAATCACATTTCATTTCTGTACCTTGTCTTAATAATCACCTTCTTCCTTTGTGTAAAATCCCTTCCCTGAAATAAAAGACAAATGCAGACGGAATCCTGCATGCATTACTGCTTGCAGGGCCATGCTGCTTGCCATGCAGGATCTGTCTGCCTGTTTTGCATCCACTCTGGTTTTGGAGTGTCTCTTTTTTTCTCTCTTTGCGTCTTTGTGTATATTCCTTTTCTATTTCATTCGCCGCCAGATCTCCCTATTTCGTGAACCAAACTTCCCTGTCAAGGCAGGTCCCCGACACCCTACAGAGAGTCAGAACCAACTTCACTACATTTAACAACATAACAACAATTACTCTTCATACTCTCCCTGACTTTCCCCTCTTGCCCCTTGCAATTCAGTCAGAGATCTTTTTTTTTAACAATAAAATAGCATGTTTTACTGAACTGGAATGAGAGAAAGTTAGTTGAAGTAAGACAGAGGAACTCTGTCTTGTAAGAATCAAAACCTTGGGGCTCCATAATCATCTGCTATCCACTCAATGTTGTACCTATGGTTAGAAATGTACATGATAGGAACTCCAGGGATCTTCTGGATTCTTTCTTTAAGGTCCTGGTCAACTGTGGCCACAATGTAATACTTGTGCTGAGTTCTCTCTGTACTAAGCAGTCATCTGCGTAGGTTCCTTTGTGTGTGCATGGTAGTCGTTCAAATCTTGGATCCTTGGCAATCCTTAGAGTCACTAGATACTTCTGCCCCAACTTCTCAATTTCAGCCAATACATAGTCAGTTATACAAGGGACACATCTGGCATATAGATAGTTCATCACTGATTATACAAGGTCCAGTTTGGCTTTAATGGAGAAGTACAGGAAGGGTGTTGAGAGACTTCTCTTTCCTTGAGTGTGCTGGGATCTCTCTTCTTTCTTTTTAGGTTTTAACCTATCTTTTTCTTTAAGCCGCTGACCTCTGAGACTAAGCATTCACTTCATGGTCGCATATTTCCTTGTTTTCTTTTGCTTCCCCATGTTCACGCCACACTCTTCTCAGTCAGAGATCTTTTAACACGTAAACCAGGACTCAAGTTAAATGCTTTAGAATCATTCTCAAAACCCAATACCATCAAGCCAATTTCAGGTGTTAAGTGCTATTGAGTCGGTTTCAACTCATAGTGACCCTGTATAGGGTTTCTGAAATGACAGATCTTTACAGGAGCTGGTGACTAATCTTGCAGTTAGCAGAACAATGCTTAGCCCACTGTGCCACCAGGTATCCACTAAGTCACCAGGATCTTAACATGGAAAAAAACAAACAAACCAGAACTAAAATTACCAGAGAAACATGTTCATGGTAAAAATATAAAAAAAAAAAACAAATGAAGACAAAAATTATCTATTATTCTACTATTCAAAGATGTAGTGTCAATAATTTGATTTTAGCCTCAGAAGCCCTATACAGGGTTGCTATGAGTTGGAACCAACTGTATTTGCCAAAATGGTGTTTTACCATATCATTTGAAACCTAGTTTTCATCCCTCTTACTTAGTAAGAAGTGGTCAATGTTTTCCCATGACAATAAACCACCACAATATATATAGAAACAGAACAAAGCAAACCAAATCACCACATAATTATGTAGCTCTTCTGCTCAAAGTATTTTAAAGTTTCCCATACAACCTCATTACCATGGGCTTGATGGTCCTGCATCTCATCACAGTCATGTCTCTGTTCTAGCTTGACTGCAACTGCCTTCCTACTGACCTAGTTTCTAGAAAACATCGTTTGTCTTACATGCACACGCGCACACACACACACAATCAAACCCACTGCCATCAAGCCTATTCTGACTCATAGCAACAGCAGGTCCTAAAATAAGTGTTTGTGGATTTGATCTGCTTTTCCCTTCTTAGAAAACCTTGGTGACACCATGGATAAAGGCTGGTAGTTCAAACCCACCAGCTACTCTGTAGGGAAGAGCTGTGGCTATCTGCTTCTGTAAAACTTATAGCCTAGGAAACCCCATGGGGAAGCTCTACTGTGGCCTAGTGGGCTGCCATGAGAAGGAATCTACTGGACTGACAATGGGTTTGTTTTGGTTTTTCTCCAAACAGAGAGGAGTCCCTGTATGGCACCTCAGAAGACAGGCCTGGCGATCTACTTCTGAAACATCACAGTCACTGAAAACCCTATGGAGTACAGTTCTACTCTGACATATGTGGGGTTTTGTAAACTGGTTTGTTTGCTTCTCAGAAAGAAATCAGAGCCTTTACACATCACAATCTTTGAATTCACAATATACAGTGCAAGTGAAGTCAAAGTCACCTTTAAAAATATGAATTATAAATTCTGAGAATCTACTGTGGGAGGAGCCATACTAAAATCTGGAGACGTCCCTGAGGCCATAGGAGCTTTAGTGTTTTCAGGACCAGAAATCTTCAGGCAACTGGGATGGAGTAAGCCAGGAAAATGTAAGCAAGATAAGACACAGCAGAAAAGGCAATGGTATTTCAATCTATGTATAAAAGGAAATCATTGGAAGGTTTAAAACCAAGGAGTGGTATGATCTGATTTTCCTTTTTTTAAAAAAAATCAATTTGGCTGCTGGGTATGGACTATGAAGAGTGGAACAGGGGAGATCTGTGAGCTGAGGTGGTCTAAGAGAGATGCCGGCAGGTGGACTGGACTACAAAATGAAGAAAGATGGATGGATTAGGGGAAAAGTTTGAAGCAGAGTCAGCAGAAGTTGCCAACAGATTGGCAAATAAGCCTGAGGACTGGCTCTCTTGAAAGCAGTCACCATCTCCTCCTCTTTTCAGGTGTTCAAATCCTGGCTCTGTCACTATTTACCCTAGGGAATAATAAAGGTACCTGTACTCTCAGGGTTGTAAGGAAGAGTAAACATTAATATTTGTAAAGCTCGAAAGAGCAGTATCAGGCAAGTGGTAAGCACTAAATTAGCAAAATAAATGGTTAGCACTTCCTCCTAACCCTCTAAAACTCATGCTACTAAAAAAGGAGTTTCAATCCTCCTGGAATCTAGATTTCTGGCTTTCATGAAGCTGAGGTAACCCACACAGGCCACTGACCTTGGTGGTCCTTTTGAATCTTGAACCTTGAAAAATCTGGTTCCTAAAAAAGTCAGGTTTGAGTCAAACAATGGTTCAGACAGACTAAGAAAACGGATTTGTTTTGGGTGCTGTGTTCTTTGAAAAATACAGTCAGTTTTTTGGTTGTTTTTTTAATGTTTTACTGTGAATTATGTGGTAGTTTACATGGGAGAACATTAGTTTTACATTCATTCTATCATCTATCATCTCATTGCCATGGTTACAATCCCCTCCATGCATCATCAACCAACCAAAGGGTATACCCTGCAAGCCTGCCCCCCACAACCCCCTGGTCTTCAGCACACAGTCCCTCTCCCTCTCTGGATCTCAAGTACCCTACCGCTCCATGTCTCCACGTCATAGTCTCTGCCTCCATCTCAGGCATCACTATACAGTCAGTTTTTGGAAATACATTCCACAGGTCAAACTAGGAGGGAGGTATTTTGAGGATAAATCAGTCATCATTTTATCCTGTCTGACCATAGATTTGTTTATCAGTTCTATTCCCATCTTTTTTCCTTGGTTTAATAATTTTGGAAGTTCTCTTCTTCAGATCATTTTTGTCCCTCTAGTGAAAATGTTGCCTCAATTTGCAAAATCATATATTCAATAAACTCCCCAATCAATTTCTCTTACCAGTTTACTATGCTTAAAAAAAAAAAACTTTTTTATTGTGAACTGGTTGAGAGTTTACAGAGCAAACCAATTTTCCATGCAACAATTCAAATGCATCATGTCACTGATTGCAATCCCCAAAATGTAACATCACTCCACTACTTCCAACCTGTTCCCATTCCTCTTCCTCTCCCAACCCTTCTGACCTTTCTCCTTGGGTCAATGTTGCCCTTTTGATCTCAAACTGTTGATTATTCTAAGGTGTGCATAACTCCAATCATACAATTGGCTTCATGTGATTTTTGTTTAAACTACCCTATTAGGAGCCTTCCTTCAAAGAGAATTTGCTAATCACTGAACAGTACTTTAGAACTAGAGTTTTATTTCAGCTTTCACTGCCTTGCAAATCCACAAAGGGAGCAAACAGGGATTATTATCTCATTTACAAATGCGGAACCCAAGACACAAAACTTAAATGGCTTGTCTAAACACACAGCTGGTCTAGCTTCAGAACCCATACAAGCAACCACTAGGCTTCACAATGAAATAGCGCAGGTACCCAGCTCACTTCCAACAAAAAAAGTAAATCGGTCCTATGAAGTTTTCCATAAGCTAACTTGTCAGAAAGCAAAAAAGGAATAACCATTTATTTGTATGAGAAAAAAAATATTGAAGCTTCCAGATCCAAAAAACAACCTACCAAATCATACCAAAAGCCCTTAAAGCCTAAAATAACACTAGCGTATTCACACCGCTCAATGCTAGCTCAGCTGAATGCTGAGGTGCTGAGTGTAGTGCCCTGGGAAGGAGAGTGGTGACACCATTCTGCATGGGCTATGTGTTGCCTTTTTAACAGTACGCTTCAAAACAAATGCTGAATGCTAGTTAGTGAAAATCCTCTTCAGGTTATCTTTCAGTTAGTGAAAATAGATACTAGGTCTTTTCCTAGGTCTTTCATAAAGGAAAAGTGGTGGAAGGTGAACTTTCAAAGAGTGGGGATTTTTAGAACCTCAACTGCAAAGATGTTTAAGTGTTTCTTAAAATGGATATCTGGCCTTCATTAAAAATGACAGCTTTCAAAATTTTTATAACCTACTCTTAAAACCATTTGGACACAGCAAAAGCTATATAGGGTTTCAAAGGAGGGGTTGGTGAGCTTGAACCGCCGACCTTGTGGCTCAAACAGACTTTGCAGTCCAAGTCCAGCACATTAGCCCACAGTGCCACACAGGACTCTCCAGTAACTACTAGCTGTCAAGTCAACTTGACTCATGGTAACCCCATGTGTGCACAGCAGGACAGTTACAAAGGGTTTTCAATGGCCGATTTTTCGGAAGTAGACTGTGAGGCCTTGCTGCCTTAGGGTGGACTCGAACTTCCAACCTTTCAGTTAGCAGTTGAGTGCATTAACCAGGCACTCTAAAATCCCCATCATTAATTGCTACAACTGGTGTTTATATGAAACAGTAATTATTGTTGTGTTGTTAGTGCCCCCCAAGTCAATTCCAACTCATTAGAGACTTTATAAGGTTTCCAAGGAGCAGCTGGGGGGGGGGGGCTTGAACCACCGAGCTTGCAGTCCAGTGCTTACTGTACAGTACCATACCAGGACTCCAGGTTGTTGTTGTTGTTAAGTGCCATCAAGTCAGTTCAAACTAATAGCGACCCTGTATAGGGTTTCCAAGGAGCAGCTGGTGAGCTTGAACTGACCTTGTGATTCAAACTGACTTTACAGTCCAATGCATTAACCCACAGCACCATCAATTCAGTTCCCTACTCATAGAGACTCTACATGTACAGAGCTGAACAGCTCTATATGATTTTCAAGGCTATAGCGCTTAGAAGCAGATGGCCTCGTTTGTCTTGTGAGGTACCCCTGGAAGAGTTCAAAATGCCAACCTTTTGCCTAGTAGTTGAGTGTTTAACCATTTCCACCACTCAGGGACCTTTCTGGCCTCTAGTATTTGTACAAAAAGGAGATCTGGTGGCACAATGGTTAAGTGCTCTCCTTCTAATGAAAAGGTTGAAAGGCTGAAGACGAGGTAATCTGCTTCTGTAATGATGGCTGCCCTAGAAACCCTATGGGGCAGTTCCACTTTATCCTATATGGACCTTCTGTCGGAATCAACTTAAGAGCAGTTGGTTTGGTTTTGACATGTACAAAGGAGTCTTGGTAGCACTGTGGTTACATACTTAATTGCTAACCAAAAGGCTTGGTATACGAATCCACTCTGCAGCTCCACAGGAGGTAAAACTAGGCCATTTGCACCCATCAATATTGTTGTTATGTGCCATAGAGTCAGTACAGACCCACAGTGACCCTGTATAGGGTTTTCCAAGGAGCAGCTAATAAGCTTGAACCGCCGACCTTGTGGTTCAAGCCGACTTTGCAGTCCAGTGTTATTAACCAGGACCCCATCAATATTACATCCTAGAAAGCCCTGTGGGGCAGTTCTACTCTGTCACATAGCATATGCTATAAGTTGCAATCAACTTGATGGCCCTGAACAGCAGTAGATGATGCACACAGTATATGTTCAGTCACTTTTATGGCAAATGCATGCCTATGGCATCCTCTGAAATTCTTTCTAACAGCAGCAGTGTTGAGTAAGGAATATATGAAAACGGTGAAGTGTTTGTAGTCCCTTTTCTGTAAAAATCAAAATTCCAGGGCTGTTGAGAGCCTTTCAAGATTTAGTTATAGTCACACCTCCATCTTTCACGTGGAACTTAAGGCCTAGAAGCTATGCGACTCACCTCAGGCCCTAGAGCTAGTTAGAAGAACTGGGAGCTAAACGGAAGCTTCCTGACTTCCTAAATGCCTACATACTTGTCAAGCACTGGCAATAAAGGCTAGTCAAAACCTGTATCTTAATTACTAAACCTTGATAAAGTACTTGCCCTCATGGAGTTTATAATCTACTTCCCTTTTTCCAGTCACCCTCCTTTCCTCACTCTTAGATACAGGATAAATAACTGAGTGCAAGAAGACAAATTAGGCATGTCCATGCTGTGACACAGGCAGTACAAAAACTGCTGGTACACATATTCTGAGAACATACAGAGCAGCAAGAGTGAATATTCATCTATATGTTCATTTGACTGACGGAATGAACTGCTATGATAGAAAATGAGCTGTCACGGAAACAATGATGAACCTGAAGCTGGGGACTTAGACTCAGGTCTGAGTTCTATTTACTTGGTGTGTGACCTCGATAAAGAGCCCTGGTGGTGCACTGGTTAAGTGCTCAATTGCCAACCAAAAGGCAAGCAGTGCAAACCGACAAGCTGCACCATAGGATAAAGATGAGTCTGTTTGCTCCTGTAAAGATTCACAGCCTTGGAAACCCTATGAGTTGAAACTGATTCTATAGCAATGGATCTAGTTTGGATTTGGTGACCTTGAGAAAGTTGACTCCCTTGCTGTATGTCATCTGTAAGACAAGATATGCACCAAAGCAAGAAATGCAAGCTCACCTACTTACAGGGGTCAGGCAATTACATAGAAGAATGAAACTGAACTGATGGAGACCAGGACAAAGGGTGAATGCATGACTAGTGTAAAAGATATCCCCACGTTGGCTCCAAACGATGCGGATGATATCCAAACTTTCTAATTTCCAAGAGAAGCTAGAAATCAGAAACTGTATGCAAAATCTCTAGACTTCTGGAGGGAAAAATATTCCCAACTTCATAAGATAAAAGGATTGTTCACATTTTACCATATTTGTTTCTTCCACATACCTAGTGAGATATATCATAACACTAGCATGCTACTCCAAAAACAGGGCATTCTCCTTCCTAAAAAATAATCCTCAAATTTCATGTAATGGGACCAAATATTCAAATTACCTGTATTGTTTTTGTTTTCTGTTTTTAACAGAAGTCTGTCCTTCCTCCCTCCCTCCCTCCCTCGCTTTCTTTTGTAAAACAAGACTCAATGAGAGTAAGGATCACAAATTGCACTTGGCTGTTTCTTTAATTTATCTCTTTTCATCTAAAACCATGCTGGTGTGGCATTGTAGGATAAGCAATGATATGCTAACCACAAAGCTGGTGGTTCAAACCCACTAGTCGCCCCTGGGAAATCCTAGCTAAGGTAACTGTGAGTCAGAAGTGACTCAGTGGCACACAAGGACGACTATCTAAACAGTCCCTCCACCTGTGTTTTTGCCATGACTTCTGAAAGAGAAGCAAGGCAGCTGTCTTACAGAATGCTCCACATTCTTATCTTAGTGTCACCTCAATGGTGCCCTTTCATTTGTCCATTTGTTTCCTCAAAGTGTGATTAGAGTGAAACATTTTTGGCTAGAAAACTTTATAGTTTATAGACACAGTGAAGCTGTTACTTCACCACCTCAGAAAGCATGTGATATCACTTCACCCCAAACTTAAGTGGTGCTAAGTCCCATTCCTTGGCTGAGGTGATGACCACTAGATTCTCCTTTTATAAGAAAGGTACACTCACCTCTTCTCATGAGTAAGTGATCAGTGGGGGGGAATCTGGGTCCTGTGTGAGCCTCAAGGTCCCCAACAACCTTCCACAGAATGGCTTTAGTATATTTATCAGAATCAATTCCTTCATCAGAAGTTGCAAAGGGCATTTTCTAATGTAAGATTATTTTTTAATTTTTTAGTAGAAAAGACCATTCTCCTCTTATTAAATGAGGATGACCAACTGTTTCTACTTAAAAGATAAAAGAGGATACTAGAGGCATGAACTCCCAAAACTACTGCCCTGAGATAACCTTTAAATCTTAAACCAAAAGCCTTCTTAAACGAAACATTGCTTTAGATCTTTTGCAATCTATTTAGGGGATCAAACTGACAAAAGTAGCTCAAAATATCAGAAAATTTAAGGGGCAGGTGAGTTTATGCTAATGAGAGAGGAACAACTCAGAAAAGGACATGCAAAACTAGAAGAATGCAATCACTAGCACTAAATTATACATGAGCAGTTAAATTGGTGTATGTTGTAACTGCTGTGTATTGTTAAGTACTGTCGAGTCGGTTCCAACTCAGAGCAATCCTGTATAGGATTCCAAAGGAGCGGCCGTTGAGTTTGAAGAACCTACTTTGTGGTTCAACCGGACCCTGCTGTGTATTGTAGTTAAGTGTATAGGGTTTTCCAAGGAGCAGCTGGTGAGCTTGAACCGCTGACCTTGCAGTTCAAACAGCTTTGCAGTCTGGCACATTAACCCACAGCGCTACAAAAGAGACTTTTAAAAATTAACTTGGAAAAGCAAAACAAAACAGGATAAATACTTAATTCATTCCTTCTAATTACCAATGTTCAGAGTAGTGAGGCGGCATAATGGTGACCTCTCCAAAGGTTACAAAAAAGTTTTATTTCTCCTTTATTTGAATAATACCTTTGCCCTTATAGATTTTAGGTTATTCAATATTTTTAAATGAAAAGAATTTTATTCTTATTCTTTCTGATGTCCAAACTGCCCAAAATTTGGTCAATATTCTAGATTTTTAAAAGATGGTAACTAATTTCAAAAAAATTTAAAACATGGGTGGGTGATATAGCCCAATATTTAGCCTCTAAACTGTTTAAGGAGTCCTGGTGTGGCGCTGTGGATTAATGCACCAGATTTCAAAGCTGAACTGTAAGGTCGGCAGCTCAAGCTCACTAGCTGCTCCTCGGCAACCCTACAGAGGGTTGCTATGGTTTGGAACCCACTTGACAGCACTTAATAAAACAACAATAAAACTGTTTGAAGAGTCCCTGAGTGGTGCAAATGGTCAAATGCTCAACTACTAGTCAAAAGGTGAGCAGTCTAACCCTCCCAGAGGTACTTCAGAATACAGGCTTGGCAAGCTGCTTCCAAAAAGCTTTGGAAACCACATGGGGTCGCCATGTGTCAGAGTCAACTCTCCAGCAACTAACAACAGCAGACTAAGTTCCTTGAAGGAGGCCTTTACTCTTACTCTCCCTTCCATCTCTCCCACAATCCTGGTTCAAGATCAGAGTAACTCAAAGCAAAACAGGAACTACAATGCCATCAGCTGATTCCTAGGTCTTCCATTTCACAAAGTAACCCTGGCTCTCTACTCCACTCCTTTGTCCTAGCCCACCTGGCACCCCCGTATAGAAGCAAGTCAGTTCACTTTGTGGAGCCTTCTTTTCCTTGCCTCTTTGCTGCTGTTGTTAAATGCCATTGAGACAGTTCCAACTCACAGCGACCCTGTTATAGGGTTTCCAAGGAGCAGCTGGTGGGCTTGAACTGCTGACCTTGTTTTTAGCAGTCCAATGCTTTTGCTTATTCTACAGCACCAAACCAGAATTCCCTTCCTCATCTGTGTTGTTGTTTAGTGTCATCAAATCAGTTCTGCCTTTCCTATTCCAGAGAGCTGCTATGATACTGAAATACTGAGAGCACTTTAATAAACTGTAAAACTGTCTACAAATTAGAGACGAGTAATTTCCAGCCTCCTAGTTCTCCAAGTTGTCTCCATTTCCTCAGAAAGACGCCCAGGAATTCCATACCCTATGATTGGCCCCTTAGGTCTACTTCCCTTCATTTATGATTGTTTCTCCGATCAATCAATCATTCCTATTCGTCTGACAACTCCCTCACTACATTCTAGTTTAACCTCACAGATTCCACTCCATGTCAAATAAAGCAATATGCTGTCCCAACGTCTTGGATGAACCCTTCTGGTATACTTAGAATCTCCAGAACACTTTAGGACCTCGTACTACCCCAATCGGTCTAAGTCCTCGAAATTTCCTCCAACTCACCTAAATTCTTTTTTCATCCCTTTAGGAAGATTTAAAAAAACAAAACAAAACAAAAATCTACTGCTGTCAAATAGATTCCAACTTACAGCGCTATATATCAGGATCGCTCTCCCTAAAAGCAATCATTCCCACCTAAGTCTGGAAAAACACTCTCATCATTTAATTACTAATCTTTTATTTCAGGGAATCCTGGTGTGGCACCGTGGGATAATGCTAAGATCAGCCATTCAGCTCACCAGCCGCCCCTCAGAAACTCTATACAGGGTCACTATGAATTGGAACCAACTGGTGACACTTCACAACAACCTTCACATCAATGCTTTCGAGTGCTCCCTCCCATGTCAGAAGACCCTCTAAAACTGAGATAAGCCTGAGGTAATCCCCAGCACTCACGAAGACATTCCAGTAGCTCCCAATCTCTTCAATTTAAATTATCTGGCCTGCTCATCTCTACAATTCCTTTAATTGATTATTCTTAGATCCATTCATCATTTTTGACCCAAAGACATCACATAAATGCCCACACCTCTCCTATGAACTTGACCACTCACACATTTTCACTTCAATGTTTAACTAAATCTCAAACCAATACCAAAAAGAGAACAGATTCTTCCTTCAAAAACCTAGTCTTCACAAAAACCTGCATGCTAAGAACCTTGGAGTCATTCGTAACTTCCTTTCATCAAACCCTTCAGCAAATTCAGCAGTTTTACTCTATCTTCAAAATATAGCCAGATATACGAGTATATTTGATGCCCCCAGCCAGAGTTCTAAGCCACCAGGTCTCACGTGGATTACTGCAGCTGTCTCCAATGGAACCTAACAATAACTACTAACTGAAATCTGTATTTCTACTTCTGTCCACTTAAACCTACTCACTACTGGCAAGAATGATCTTTTTTCAAAGCAAAAATCAGACATTACTCCCACTCTGTAGACACTCCAATGGTTTCCCAGCCCACTTAGAATAATAGCTACTCTTCACCCAGTTAGGTCTAGCCACCCTACTGTGCCTGATTTGCCAAGGGTGCTCAGGCCTCCAGGACTTTGCACTCGTGGTCCCTCTATGCAAGGAACACTGGTATCACAATGGGTTGAGTTGAGCTAACAGGACGGTCAGTGGTTCAAATCCACCAACTCACGTGTAGACAAAAGATGAGGTAGTCTGCTTCCGTAAAGATTTACAGCTTCCAAACCCTGCAGCATAGTTCTACTCTGTCCTATGGGGTCACTGAATCAGAATCAATTCAACAGCAACGGGTTCTGGGGGTTTTTTTTTTAATTCTTTTTTGGTTTTCTGCTTTATTTTTCTCATTAGCACCTGCAGTACTTGATATTACATACTATATGCAGATAAGCACCAACTTGCAACGTATTTGAGTTACAACGATCTGAATACTGCTGTCTGTAGTTTTTTTACTGGCCTATATCTTACCATTAATAATAAAGCGCCCTGGTGGTGTAGTGGGTTAGTTGTTGAGATGCTAACCTCAGGATCAGCAGTTCAAACCCACCAATCACTCTGAGGAAAAAAGACAAGGCTGTCTGCTGCCGTCAAGATGTACAGCTCAGAAACCCCCAATAGGGTCACTATGAGTCAGAGTGACTGGACGGCAGTGGCTTTCTATCATTAATAATGTTGCAGCATGTCATTTGCTGATGTCATCATTCTCAAATGTTCTTTCCTCACAGATGTCCAAGAAAATGATTTACTATTCAAAACACCACGATGAAGTAGGCAATATTAAAAACTATAAATGTAAAGAACTTTTTCTTTATTCAACTTTTATCAGAACTGGTTTAAGATGTAGTCGTGGGAAGGGAACCCCATCTTATGTGAGGGTTTATATTTTCCCCCCATCAGAATGTAAGCTCTGTGTTGGTAAGAGACAGGCTCCATTCACTGATACACTGTTGTTGTTGTTAAGTGTAGTTGAGTCAGATCCGACCCATAGCGACCCTATACAGGGTTTCCGAGGAGCAGCTGGTGAGCTTGAACAGCCAACCTCGCAGTTCAAACAGCTTTGCAGTCTGGCACATTAACCCACAGCGCCACACCAGGACTCCAATGCCTAAAACGGTACCTGTGGCAAGTGCTCAATAGATACTAATTGATGGATCCAGCATCCCTTTCCTGTTGTTAGGTGCCATCTGAGGGTCAGTTCTAACTCTATCTACAACAGAACAAAACACTGCCCGGTCCTGAACCATCCTGACAAATGCTATGTTTGAGTCCACTGTTGCTGCCACTGTTAATCCTGGAGGGTCTTCCTCTTTTTCCACTGATCATCCACTTCACTCAGCATGATGTCCTTCTCTAAGAACTCATCTCTTCTGACATGATGTCCAAAGACTAAAAGATGATGTCTTGCTATTCTTGTTTCTAAAGCGCACTTTGGCTGTGCTTCTCTTTCCTGTTGTTGTTGTTAAGTGCTGTCGAGTCAGTTCTGACTTCTAGCGATCCTACAGAGTTTCCGAAGAGCAGCTGGTGGGCTTGAACTGCCTATCAATTCATCCACTTGAGGTAACATGTTCCAAAACTTCTCAAAAACCCATATTCTTTCAGATTAGCCCACCCCTCAGAACCCACAAGAATGTCCATCCATGTGACCAATCTCCCAGCAGCCAGCACCCAACAGGTTCCCACTATGTAGGAATGAATGAATGAGTGAGTGAATAAATGAACGACACTCCCCACGCCCTTCATCCTTCTCTTGCATCCCGACTCCCTCTTAGGCCCTAAGCCTCCAGAGCCCTGAATCCTACCGAGGAATTAGGTTTGAATCCTCCTGATCCCTTGGGGCTTTATCCCCACCCCCACCCGCATCTCCCAGTTCAGAAGCCCTCAGTCCCTCGAAACGGACCTCTCACCACCTTGGCCCGTCTCCGCTTCACAGACCTTCCCGAAACGTCATAAATCGACGCTTCTAGTCTCCTCAAGCGTGCTACCATCCCCAGTCACATCATTCTCGCCCCCTCACTGCAAATTAGAGCCTCCAGTCCCCTCAGGTCCGCGAACGCCTCACCCCAGACGCCTCCCCTCCGCGTCCTCCCTCCCGCAGGTCTCGCAGGCCGCACCATCCCTGACCGTTTCTGGGCCTCCAGCCCCCAGAGGCGGATCTGCCGGTCATACTGCGCCGCCTCCTCCTCACTGATGCCGCCGCCGCCGCCAGTTTCTTCCTTCTCCACCATGGCGCCGGCTTTCGCTGCCTCCAAGGAGTCGCGCTCAAGCTAAATGCTCACGCTAACCCGCTCCGCGCGCCGCCAACCGTCCGCCGGCCGCGCGCCCTAGCTGGGTCTGCGCCTGCGCTGGATGGCCGCGCCTGCGCAGTACCTCATTCTCGGATTCAGCCGTCTGGCTGACTGGGAGCGAGTCTCAGCTAACGTCGCGGCCTTCCAAGTCTGGAGGGTGGGCTGGCCGGCGACTGCCTGTCACGTGACGGAGGTCCATCCTATTGTGGCTAAAAATGACTCCTTCCATTAAGTCCTGGTGTGGCACTGAAGGATAAGCACTCGACCACAAGGTCGGTTTAAGCCGCATGTGGTCATCTTTCAGTTTATTTAATTCGGCAAGTATTATAGAGCCTCGACTGAGATCCCAGCATTGAGCGTGTTTTAAAATAAAGTGGGGAATAAAGAAGACAAAGCCCTATTCACATAGGGCTTACATTCTATCGGGGATTGTGTAAAGAAAAATAACATACAATTCAAACAAAACATACCTGGTTGATGTCTGGTGAATTCCCACCCATGGAACACCACGTGTTTCAGAGTAGACTTTCACTCAATAGGATTTTCAATAACTAATTAATTTTATTTTTGTTCTTGTTGTTAAGTGCCATCCAGTCAGTTCCAATCCATAGCAACCCTGTATATGGTTTCTGAGGAGCAGCTGGTGAGCTTGAACCACTGACTTTGCGGTTCAAACCAACTTTGTAGTCCAACGCATTGACCCACTGTTGTTGTTGTTAAGTGCCATCGAGTCGATTCCGACCCATAGCGACCCTGTATAAGGTTCTGAGGAGCAGCTGGTGAGCTTGAACCACCAACCTTGCAGTTCAAATGGCATTGCAGTCTGGTGCATTAACCCACAGCGCCACACCAGGACTCTAAAGTAAAATTTCCAAGACTTTCTTCCTTGGTGCTGCTTGGTGGATTCAAGTCACCAACATTTTGATTAGTAGCTCAGTGCAAACACAAACAACAAACCCATTTGTGTCAAGTTTGGCTCACAGCAGCCCCATGTGTTAAAATAGAACTGTTCCATAGAGTTTCATGCCTACAATCTTTACAAAGAAGGAACCTGGACTTACAAACCCAAAAAAACAAACTTGAGTCAATTCCAATTTACAGCAACTCGGTAGCAACCCTATATAAGGTTTTGATTGTTAAGTGCCTACAGTTCATCCCGACTCATAGTGACCTTGTATAGAATTTCCAAGGAGCGGTTGATAAGTTTGAACTACTGACCTTGCAGTTCAAGCTGAACTTCTTGAGTGCCTATCCTG
>NW_006408634.1:9491876-9493518 GCF_000296735.1 Chrysochloris asiatica
GAGGTTTTCTGCTCCCGTAAAGATTTACAGCCTCAGAAACCCTATACAGGGTCACTATGAGTCGGAACCAACTCCAAGGCACATAACAAAAACAAATCTTTATGGAGTTCTGGTGTGACACTTAACCACATGGTCAAAGGTTCAAACCCACCAGTTTTTCCACAGAAACCCTATATAAGCTCACTATGAATCAGAACCCATTCGATGGCACTAAATAACAATTGCTTTGTAATCCACTTTATTCCAGATCCTGGAGATATAATGATCAAAATGGACACCTCCTTGCTCTTAGTGCAGTCACAGCCCAGTGGAAACTGGAGCATCGACAAAACAATGCTACACATATAATATAGCGTAGTGGTTACAAATTGGGCCATGAACCTTAAGGTCAGTAGTTCGAAACTACCAGCCACTCCGCAGGAGAACGATGAGGCTTTCTGCTCCCTTAAAGACTTACAGCCTCGGAAACCCTGTATAGGGTCACTATGGGTCGGAACCAACTCAACAGCACTTAACAACAACAAAAACACACATATAAAGAAACAGAGATTTTGAGAATTTCTGTCACCCTTTCTCCTTCCTCCCCACCCTTGTTAGCCAATAATCATTTTGGTGGCACTCGTAGGATAAACACTGGACTGCGGATCAAACATACAGGCTGTTCCTTGGGAGAAAGGTGGTCTTTCTGCTCCTGTAAAAATTTATAGCCTCAGAAACCCTATATAGGTCACTATGAGTAAAGTCCTGGTGTGGTGCTATAGGGTAATCACTGAACTGCTAACCACAAGGTTGATGGTTCAAACCCATGAGCTGTTCCTTGCAAACCTTGTACAGGGTTGCTATGAGTCAGAATCAACTTGACGACACTTAACAAGTTTTGGTGAAGCACTGTAGGATAGGTAAGCACTGAACTGTTAATTGCAAAGTCAGGAATTCAAACCCAGTAGCCACTCCTCAGAAACCCTATACAGTGTTGCTATGAGTTGGAACTGACTTGATAGCATTTAGCAACAACAACATATATTTGCTTAAAGAGCCCTGGTGTTGATATGTATTGGGCTGCTAATCACAATGTCAATGATTGGTTCAAAACCACCAGCCATTCCTAGGGAAAAAGATGAGGCTATTTGCTCCCATCCACCACTCCTCTGTCAGTTTGTCATACTGTGATGGCTTGAGTGTTACTGTGATGCTAGAAGATATGCCTCCAGTATTTTAAATACCAGCAGGGTCACCCACGGTAGACAGGTTTCAGCTAAGCTTCCGGACTAAAATAGGAAAAAGGCAAGGGAGACTACTTCTGAATGTTTACCCACTGAAAACCTTAAGAATAGCAGTGTAACCCTGTCAAATAACACCAGAATATTTCATATTGAAACATGACAAATAGCACCAAAACATTGTCAGAGATAGTACCAGAAGATGAGCCCCTCTTTGCACATTTTGTTATCCCATCGGAATTTAGAGACCAGTCACCTCAAGAACAGATTTGATACAGTAGACATTAATGCCCAAATACCAGAAAAGTCATGGGATAACATCAAGAACATTATTCAGGAAGAAAGCAAAAGATTATTAAGAAGACAAGAAAGAAGGGAAAGATCAAAATTGTCAGAAGAGACTCTGAAACTTGTTCTCCAGT
>NW_006408634.1:9495198-9496262 GCF_000296735.1 Chrysochloris asiatica
ATTCTTTCACCATATTTATTCAATCTGTATGCTGAGCAAATAATCTAAAAAGCTGGATTGTATGAAGAACATACCATCAGGATTGGAGGAAGACTCATGTCTTCCTCCATAAACAACCTGTGATATACTGATGATACAACCTTGTTTGCTGAAAGCAAAGAGGACTTAAAATGCTTACTGATGAAGATCAAAGACCACAGCCTTAGGTATGGATTGCACCTCAATGTAAAGAAAACAAAAGTCCTCATGACTGGAATAAAAAATAAAATCATGAGAACTGGAGAAAAATCATTTTGCTGGGATCCACCATCAACACTCATGGAAGCAGCAGTCAAGAAATCAAATGATGTGTTGCATTAGGCAAATCTGCAGCACACAACCATTTTCAAGCATTTAAGGGCAAAGATGTCAGTTTAAGGACTAAGGTGAGTGCACCTGACCCAAGCCATGGTTATTTTCAATAGCCTCATATGCATATGAAAATTGGACAGTGAATAAGGAAGACCATAGAAAAATTGATGCATTGGAGCAATAGGGTTGGAGAAGAATACTGAAAGTACCATGAACTGTCAAAAGAACCAACAAATCTGTGTTGGAAAAAGTACAGCCAGAAAGCTTCTTAGAGGCTAGGAGCATTTCAATGTCATGCCTCTCCATAATCCTTGATCTCAACCATCATTCCTCCCCTCCCTCATGTCCTGGGGTTCTGCAATACAAGACAATGTCTCACAGAACTCACAGCTGACAAGAAAATGACTCCTATCCAGTCAGTTCCAACTCATAGTGACCCTGCATAGCATCTCTGCAGAGCGATTGGTGAATTTGAACCACTGACCTTGTGGTCTAGTGCTTTATCCTAAAGTGCCACACCTATTCTTTGTTGTTGTTAAATGCTGTCAAATCCGTTCTCACTTAGTGATTCTGTATAGCGTTTCCAAGGAGTGGCTGGTCAGTTTGAACGGCCGACCTTGCAGTTCAAACTGACCTTGTGGTCCAGTACATTATCCTACAGTGCCACACCAGGGCTCCTTACTCCTTGTTATTGTTGTTAAGAGCTGTCGAGT
>NW_006408634.1:9497762-9499482 GCF_000296735.1 Chrysochloris asiatica
TCTTGCTATTAGTAATCCAATATTTATCATACAGCACCACACCAGGACCCAAAATCACAGGCAAAGAGGCTAGGATTTACCATCCATCACAGAATGGAGAAATATGGCTAGAATTAACTGCCCTGAAAATGTCATGAAGTCTGGGAGATTCCTGCCTATCCTTAGCTCTCCAAGCATCCACTTTTCTGGCTCTAGTCACATGGCCTGCAAAGAATGTGAGAAATCCCATCCCAGAATCCACCAGCAGAGTCCTTCTGAATTCCTAACTGTGAGAATGAATAAAATGATTGTCATTGTTTCAAGGTACAAAATTTTGGAGGCAATTAGTTTTCCAGCAATAGTTAATCAGAACAATTATCAAAACCGAAGCTCAACTTAAAAGGAATGAAGAGCAGCTCTTCAATAGCTTGGGCTCCTGGGTTTAAGGATTAAATAATTACCTCTACCCAGGCAGCGGCTCACCATTAACTAAGGCAGTGGTTCTCAATCCCACCTGTATATTAGAATTGTCTAGGGATGGGGAGCTTTTCTGCAAGTACATGCCAGGTTCCACCCTCAGAGACTGATTAATTGGGCTGGAGTAGAGCTGAGACATTGGGATTTTTACAAAATGTTCCCCCAGATGATTCTAGAATGCAGTCAGGGTGGAGAATCCTGGAACAAAGATTTATGTATTGCATTATTTGCCTCGAAATCGTTTTCTTGACCTTCTTAGTATCTTGTTGATAGCTGTCATTGAGTTGGCCTCAGACTCATGATGACCCCATGCACAATACATCACAAGACTTGTGATCCGAGAGGATGTTCCCTGGTTGATTTTTCAGAAGTAGATGAACAAATCTTAGTTTGGAAGAACCACTGTAATCTGCTCAACATCATAGAAACACATCGCCAGGAACCAAACCCAGGTCCCCTGCATAGAAACTGAGAATTCTAGCAACCATTGCTACTCAGCTTCCTATCTCTTTTTTAAAAAATTTGTGAATTGAGTGAAGCTTTGCAGAAAAGATCATCAGCTTTACATTCAACCAATCATACACTTCATTTCATCTCAGCCATGATCCCCTCAATATAGCCTCACTTCCTCCCCATGTGTCTTGTTTCTATTCCGCCTTCTTTCCCCACATTCTGAATTGTGTCCTTAGGTAAATACTGCCCCTTTGGTCTCGAATGTTCTATGCTGTGTACTTCACTAGTGTTTCTACCCTCCCAACATACCAATCTGTGGCTTGTTTGAAAATTGAACCATAGGGGGATGGGTTCCATTCCAGACTTGAAGGGTGACCAAGGACCATAATCTTGGGTTTTCACTAGTCTCTATCTGACCAGTAATCCTGGTCATTTTTGATGATTTTGAATTTTGTTCCACATTTTCTCCCACTTTATCCAAGACCTTCTAATGTGATCGCTTTCAGAGCAGTTGATGTTCACAAGATCCATTAGTCCATGGGACTAACTGTTTCCAAGCATTTTCAATTTGTATCCCTCTTCTTTCCACCCACAGGGACAGACAATTAATTGTAGCTTAGCTGTTCATTCATGAGCTTTTAAGATCATCGAAGTAGGATGTAGAATATTGACTGTTATGCCATTGACCATGGTGTCTCTGAGTCTATGGCCCTGAGCCCCCAGGCTCAGCAAATTATTCCCTCATAATTTTGCCCCCTGTATGGTGTGATACTAAGGAGCTCTGGTAGCGTAGTGGTTACGAATCAGGCTG
>NW_006408634.1:9500412-9506150 GCF_000296735.1 Chrysochloris asiatica
GTAAAGATTTACAGTCTCAGAAACCCTACGCAAGGTCGCTATGGAATTGGAACCGACTCCATGGCACATGACAACCACCACCACCACCACCACCTTTACGGAAACAGATTGCCAAGCCGTTTTTCTGAAGCAGTGATGGGTGATTTCAATCAGTCAACCTTTAGTCAGTGTCATCCATATTAATAACTGTTATTAAATTATTTTATCCTCATTTTAAGTCTCTGAATCCAAAGCTCTACACTATGGTGTACTATCCCTTAATTTCAAGAAAAATATCACTATTAGGAATGTTGCTGTTAAGTGCTTTTGAATCAGTTCCAACTCATAGTGATGCAGTATAGGGTTTCTGAGGAGCGGCTGGTGGATTTGAACCACCAACCTTGCAATTCAGTGCATTATCTCATTGCACCATCCCAGGACTCCATCTTTTGCATAAGATAATATAAATAATATAATCTTTTGTATTATTAAGTTGAAATGGCATGGGGTATAAACTAAATCTAGATGGTGGTGACGGGCCATCGAGTTGGTTTCAACTCACAGCAACCCTGTTTAGGATTCCTGAGGCTGTAATCTTTATGGGAGCAGAATGCCTCACCTTTCTCCGGAAGAGCAACTGGTAAGAATCAAACTGCAGACCTTGCGGTTAACAGCCCAGTTTATAATCCACTACTTTATCAGGGTTCCTTAGATCCAGCTAGTTGAGTGGTTTTGAAGAGCTTAAACACAACCTTGGCATTAATTAAATCGTTAATCAGTTAATGTTTCAACTTTGAAATTAACCTTGAAGAAAATCTAGGTAATTGGTTAGGGAGTGACCAGAGCCATTATCTGTGAGTATGCAGTATCTTGAAAAATGATGACTTTGTTTCTTTTTGAAAAAGAGTCGCTACCTAAATGATAGCCCCAAGATGGGGAGACTCATCAAAGGTTTCAAAGAATTCCCCTCATTATACTTAGCTATATTTTTGGGGTGGGGGAGAAAAAAAAAGAAATGGCATCTTAGTTCTCTAATGTTGCTACAACAGAAATACCAGAAGTGGATGGCTTTAACAACCAGAAATGTATTCTCTCATGTTTAGGAGGTAACAAGTGCATATTCAGAGTGTTGGTCCACAGGGAAGGCTTTCTCTTTGTCAGTTTTGGGAAAAGGTTCTCATCTCTTTTCAGCATCTATAGGCTCAGTTTTCCTTGGAGGTCACCATACATCTTGGCATCCATCTTCCCCTGGATCTAGGATTCATAGTTCAGGAAAGATGTGCTGCACTCCCAGCTCGTCTAGCTTGGTGGTAGTGGTGGTGGTTATGTACCGTGGAGTCGGAAATGACTCCTAGCGACCCTGTACAGGGTTTCCGAGACTGTAAATCTTTACAGGAGCAGAAAACTTCATCTTTCTCCTGAGGAACAATGGGTAGTTTTGAACTGCTGACCTTAAGGCTCGCAGCCTGATTCATAACCATTAACATTTGGTAGTTGTTGTGAAGGGCTGTCGAGTCGCTTCCAACTTATAACGACCCTGTATAGGGTTTCCAAGGAGTGGTAGTGAACTGCCGACCTTGTGATTAACAGTCCAATGCTTATCCCACATTGAATTTACAACATGTAGGATAATTACATCGGAGTCCTGGTGTAGTGCTGTGGGTTAATACGCCAGACTGCAAAGCCATTTGAACTACAAGGTCAGCGGTTCAAACTCACCAGCTGCTCCTCAGAAACCCTATGCAGGGTCGCTACAGGTTAGAGTTGACTGGATAGCACTTAACAACAACAACAACAACAGGATAAGTATATCAGATAAGGGCTGATCACATCATTGGGTGACTGCATCATATTAGATCTCATCATGAAGATAATAACTACATCTTTACTGCTAAACCACTGAGAATCCTATTCACTCCAAGTAGACACAAAACCTAACTATCACTAATGGTATCATTTCAAATTTGGGGGAATATCTGTTTCATTCTGTTATGCACAGGGTTGCTACGAGTCGGTACTGACTCGATGGCACCTAACAACAATCTCTTGTAAAGGCTAAGAATATACTACGCACAACTTTTTTTAAAGAGCTGGGAAATTCAGTGTTACAGCTTAACATAACAGCGTAAACTTAACATAAATAAATAGTTTCTTCCATTATTTAAAACTATCATTAACTTTGTTCATTAAATGTTGGCTCATTATTGTTATATTACAGGATGCCTTAGTATCCCTGATTCCTGTCCTTTAGATGCTGGTAACAACCCCCTCATCATTGTGATGACAAAACCCAAAAATCTCTGCAAATTTCCAAAACACCTCTCAGGGAGCAAAACTGTCCTGTTGAGAACCTGCTGACAAGCAAAAAAATAACTCATTAATTTCCCTCAACAATTCCCCAAATGGCCCCTAGGCGGCGACATCTCCCCCTTGAGAACCAATGGTAGATCAAGCATTCATCTTCTAGAGGGAAATAGCTAGCTGGTTGGCAGTTAGCTGGGTCCATTACTGCATAACACTTCTCTTTGGCCACTGTTTTCTTTTCTTCTCCAGGGTGCTCCAGAGATTGAAGCCAGCCCTGAAACCTGTTGCCTTTCTTCCATTCTCTGCAGAGTGTCCTCTCTGAAAGTATTACCTCATCCACACTACAAAGAACCCACCTGAAAGCTACCCCAGGAACTAGGAAAAAAAAATAATAAAGTCAGTTACCAGAATAATAAGAACAGAAGAAACAGGTACCATGAAAGCATCAGCTTTATAGGCATCAGAGAATAATACAGTGGCCTGCCAACTGAGGGATCCAGACAGAGGGAGGAAAATGTTGAAACTTTTACCCCCACCCACCCCCGTGCCCCAAACAAAGGCCTAGTAGCTAGAACTTGGCACTCCTCCCCACAAAGAAAAAAAATCACAATGTTTGGTGGACTTTCTGGGATTTTGCAGGTCACTTGTATCATGATTAGGAGAGTGACTTCCACCCATCAAGGCAGTTGGTCTTCTCTACCTGACCCAAGATGTGCTGCAAATGGCTCTGCCATTTGGGTGTTATGATCCATGGATTCTCAAACTATGGACAACAAGCAGAGATGGTGAATACATCACAATCCATTTGTCTGTTCTCCCATTGGTGGACATTTAGGTTGTTTCCAGTGAAGCTACGTAATTTCATATTTCAAAGTGTGCTGCTGCGGACCTTCTTGTCCTGGTCCTGCCTTTTGGCAACTACACTTATTGGGATGAAACTGTTGAATCGTGGACTCCTGGTGTGGCACTGTAGGATCAGTTCTAGACTGTGAACCACAAGGTCGGCAGTTCAAACTCACCAGCTACTCCTTGGAAACTCTATACAGGGTTGCTATGAGTCAGAACCAACTCAACGGCACTTAACAACAACAGTAGTATAGGCAAAGGTCCAATCGCAGTTGTCGTGAAGTGCTGTCAACTCTGTGTTGAGTCAGTACTGGCTCACAGCGTGTCTGTACAAGGTTTCCAAGGAGCAAAAAGCCTCATCTTTCTTTCTGGGAGTGGCTAGTGGGTTGGAACTGCGGACCCTGGGCTCACAGTCCAGTGCTTACTGCATGGAGCCATTACTCTTCCTCAACTGCGGTAGTTGTGGTGGTGGTTGTTGTATGCCACCTAGTCAGTTCAGACTAATAATGACACTGTATACGGTTTCCAAGGCTGTAAATCTTTACAGGAGCAGAAAGTCTCATTATTTCCTTTAGATTGAGTGGTAGATTAGAACTACTGAACTTCAACTACAGTGGTAGTAGTGGTGGTGTGCCCTGGAGTCAATTAGGACTCATAGTGACCGTGTACAGGACTTCCGAAGCTGTAAATCATTATGGGAGCAGGAAGCCTCATCTTTCTCCTGAGGAGCAGCTGGTAGTTTTGAACTGCTGACCTTGAGGTAAGCAGCCTGACTCATAACCACTACGCTACCAGCGCTCCTTCAACTACAGTAGATTCTTCCAAACAATTTTCCAAAGTGGCTGGACCTCTAAATCATCCCACCAGCAGTTTAGAAGAGTTTCAGTTGCTCCCCATCATCACTAACACTTGTTTTCAGGTAGCTACACAATAGAGTACTATACAGAAATGAGAAGGAATGAATTACAACTATATGCCACAGTACAGATGAAAAGCAAAAAAATAATATTGAGTCAAATAAGCTAAATATAAAAGAATACATATTGTAAATTCCATTTTTTGTGTGGTGGTTGGTTATGTGCCGTGGAGTCGGTTCTGACTCATAGCGGCTCTGTACAGGGTTTCCAAGACTGTAAATCTTTAGGGAAGCAGAACGCCCCATCTTTCTCCAGCAGAACAGCTGGTAGTTTCGGACTGCTGACCTTAAGGTTCGCAGCCCGATTCGTAACCACTACATTAGTGTTGTTGTTAAGTGCCGTCGAGTCAGTTCCGACCCATAGCGACCCTGTATAGATCTCCAAGGAGCGACTGGTGAGCTTGAACCACTGACCTTGTAGTTCAAACAGCTTTGCAGTCTGACGCATTAACTCACAGTGCCACACCAGGACGCTAGTGTAGAATCATTTATATTAGGACTCCTAGTATGACGCTGTAGGAGCAGAACTAGATGTTGAATCACAAAGTCAGCAATTCAAACCAATCAGCTACTCCTTGGAAATCCCATACAGGATTGCTATGAGTCAGAACTGACTCCATGGCACATCACAATAACAACAACATTTATATTACTATTTTAGAAAATTAATGTACGTGGTTAGATGTTTGAGGAGCCCTGGTGGCACAGTGGTTAAATGCTCAGTTGATAACCTAAAGGTTGTTGTTGGTGTGCCATGGAGTCAGTTCCAATTCATAGCAACCCTGCGTAAGCCTAGTCTTCTTCCCGCGGAATGGCTGGTAGTTTCAAACTGTTGACCTTGAGGTTACGAGCCCGACTCATAACCACTGCACTACTTTGTTGTTGTTGTTAAGTGCCGTCCAGTCGGTTTCAACCCATCGCGACCCTGTACAGGGTTTCCGAGGGTGTAAATCTTTACGGGAGTAGAAAGCCTGATCTTTCTCCCGCAGAGCAGCTGGTAGTTTCGAACCGCTAACCTTAAGGTTCGCAGCCCGATTCGTAACCACTATGCTACCGGGCTACCAGAGCTCTAGAGCTCCTTAACTCAAAGGTTTGAATCCACTAACCACTCTGATGGAAAGATGTGACGATCTGCTTCCGTAAAGTTTTGCCGCCTTGGAAATGCTATCGGGAGGTTCTTTGGTGTTCTGTAGGGTCTCTGTGAGTCAGAACTAAGTTCATAACAATGGATATATGGTTCGATGTCTACCCTGAAAAAAAGTATTTAGATGTGGGCAGGAGAGGAGCTATGTGTGGCTTGTAATATTAAAAAAAGCAAACTATATGTTGTTTAAATTATATATCTATAATTTCATAGAGTATAATAATTCTAATGATACGCTTTTCTGTATGCATGCTATTATTCAATAAAGTCTCAATAGGAGATGTAGAGCCTGGGGTTTCCTAGCAAAGCTACATCTCTGGTTCTGAGAATTAGCTTGTTACTGGATTCTGCTGACATGTTTGATTTTTTAAAAAAATTTTAAGAAGCCTGTTGAAGATTTGCCCAGCAACAACAAAATAAACTGAAATTCCTTTTAAAAAACGGCTTCAGTGTTTTATCTGGAATGCTATTTTCTTTCCTGGAGGTAGTATATGGCAGCACCCCCCACACCCAGCTGCTCCTCTGAAATGCCATACTGGGTTGCCATGT